>NC_136501.1:78208419-78440919 GCF_053919585.1 Euprymna scolopes
TAGCATACGTTTCCACACATAACACAAACAACCCAGAACTTTTCACAGAGATAAAGAAAAACTTAACCAAAACAACAGTCAAAACAACAAAAATAATAAAAAGCAAACGCCAAAAACCTAAAACGCATTCTTACTTCATCTAAACTCAATCAACACACATCACAAGGAGTTACAAAAATTAAGATAATTAAACAATTAAAAACAATTCATATCTTGATAATCATGATTATCTTAATGTCATAATTGATGAAGGTTTGCAAAAAAGTGAAGGTTTGGGGGGAAATTTTTTTTTTTTTTCCAAATTACTAAAAAACAAGATCGTCTTTATTCCAAAATTCTGTCAAATAATTGAAAGAGATTTCCCATTTATTTAAGTTTTAAAAGACAAAGGTTTTCGCCATTTAATGTGCACATTTATTTTTGTTTTTACCTAGAATAGGGGCTCTTTCAAAAAATGCTAATTTTCTTTCATTTAGAAGCACAATTCAACCAAGCAAGCCAAAAGCAATTATTATATTGCTTTTGGCCTTTAAATTTAAATTTAAGTTAAAAGCTGCTTTGAAAGTCACTTTCAAATGTCTTTAGGGAGTTGATTTAATGCTTTTTGGGCACTCCCTAATAAAATAAATATTTCAACACAAGCTACTGAATAAACGAGCAAACAACTTTGTAAAACTTCACAAGGAAAAGGTTTATTAAAGCAAGGATAAGATGCCAAAAAGATATATCTAGCATAAAACTCGTCTGTCTTTGCCCGGTAGTTATTCCCAAATGGGAATCGTTGATACCGGTGTAGGCAGAGAGAGAGTGGGGAAACAGGTCCGCTCTCTTTGACGTCTCACTGGAAAAGAGAAACGTTTTTTCTCGTCCGGGGCAGAAACAGTTATAGTTCCTTAAGAGGTAAGAAAGATCCCTGTGCTATGCCTCTGATTGGTCAATATGTGCCAATTCGCACAGTTAGGAGAGGCATTGACGCACAAGAAAAGAGTTCTATTTGTTTCTGCTACATGTCTTTAATTTTGCATTTTTATCGATAAGAATTATAAAGATACAGAATTAGAAAGTGATTTTGAGCTGTCAATTCGAAAAACATTTTTAATTAGAATAAAAGTTTAGCGTTACAGTCAAGTATTCTTGTTGTTTAGTGCTTCTAAACAACAAAAAATAGTATGGCACTATTCTATAAATTATATTGACGTTTCTATTATTTTCAATTTTTCTTCTTTTTACAGTTTCATTTCTTCAGCAAATCCAAATTCCCAGCAACGCAATTGTGTGTAAAAGTTCAATCAAAACCCGACCGAATAAAAAGAACCAATTTTCTATTCTCTGAAGAATCGTACCCGCACACAAGCAAAATGGGTTGTATTCGATCAAAATCCAAAGATGTTGACATTTCCACTGAAAAGAATGTTGAGGTGAAAGTTATAGAAAAACCAGCAGCAAAAGACGAAGCTGCACCATCAAATAAAGCTTTAGAGCAACTGCGAGAAGAGTGTGTGAAGGCCCACAACAAGTACCGGGCAATTCATCAGTCGCCACCTTTGTCTCTAAAAACTGACCTAAACGAAATGGCACAAAAATGGGCTGAACACCTTGCAACCATACGGACGTTACAGCACAGCAGTTGTAAATTGAACGACAAGTTTGTTGGAGAGAACATTGCCTACAAATGGATGTCAGATGGCGGCGAATTTACAGGTGAGAAGTAGTCTTGTCTTTATTTCTCTAACACAGCTTGTGCATTTTTGCATTCTTTACAATTGCAATTGTATTACTTTACAAGGCATGAAATGGTTAAACAAAATTTTTTTTTATAAATTTAAAAAATTAAGGTACATAATTTAATTTGAAATTTATAAATTTTGAAAGTGCACTTTTATAAACTTTCAAAAGTAAATTTAATTAAAATGGAATCTAACAATCATCTTGGATTTATGTGATGTACATTTTGTTGCACTTAAAAATTAAATATATCTTATTTCGAAGAAATACTTTCCTTCTCATCAGAGGGTAGGAATTAGCATTACTTGTACAAATGGAAATTCTTTTAACTTTCTTGAAGTTTTACATTTGGATTTTACTGTCACTGGATTTTTTAATTTCCACCAGACTATCCATTCATGTGTAATCACCTTTTTCTTCACTATATTCCCTCTGCTTCGCTTTTTTTGTTTTCAAGTAAGATCTTTGACTTACTTGTTGTTTCATCAAATACAAAATCCGATCCCGCATTTTGCTAATTCCTACCCTCTGATGAGAAGGAAAGTATTTCTTCAAAACTCCGCGGATTAAGAACTATCCATTTATCTAGTGTTTCCTTTTCAGATTAAGTATGTTTTTAACTCATTTCAAAGTGTTTTTTAACATGTTTTATTAACTGTTTGCTCGTATTATAAGCTCTATTTCCTGTTTGGTTTTATCGAGCTTTTACATTTGGCTGAGATAATTTTATAAATATTATTCCTTTAATATTTATAATATACTTTAATTTTACCATCTTGGATCATTTTGGTAAATTTAATTGTAATTTTTATTTTATATATATATATATATATATATATATATATATATATATATATATTTAAATAAGGGGGTGGGCACCAACAATGTATTTTTTAACATTATTTTATTATTCCGTGTTTTGGTTTTTCATTGAAAATTATGTTTAGATCATTGTAATAATGTTTTAAAATCATTGAAATCGTTCCGAGAGGTGGAAACATGTGTAAACGATTCTACTTTTCATTCATATGTCCAATTTTTATTACTGTTTTATTAGACTGGACTGATGTCTTATGTTTCTCTCTCTGCTTGTGTTTCTATTTATGTTTTTTTCTCATTTTCTTCCTTTTTTACTCTTAATTGAGTGGGGTGAGGAGCCCATTGGTACTTGGTCAACTGGGTGCATAGGGTAGGATCTGTGTGGGGGGGTATATGTGCGTGTGCTTTCTTTTATTGGTTTTGGTTTGAAGAATGTATGTTCTGTTTTATAATATTATAAAGTTATTTGCTTCCCTAGGAAGGTAACTGTGATTCAAGGTCGTTACTAATGTGTGTGTGTGGTAGGAGGGGGGCAGCTCCTCTGAAATAAGTGTAGGGGTGTTTTCATTCAATTTTGATATTTATTTTTTGGATTCTTAGATTTTAGTATTGTGATTTTTTGTTTCAGTCTTAGACTGTTCGGGTATTCTTAATATTATGTTTTAGATAAAGAGGTGTATTTATAAATATACGTAGGGGATTTTTAATATAGGGTATTAAGCACTGTTCAATTCTACATAAGACTTAATAAGAGTGAAATTATATTATAACACATACTTGCTGTATTTAGAGTACATTTGGATTCAGCATCTACCACGTTCCAAGTTGGCCTACTGCCTTATTGCATGCACTTGTAGAAAATTGAATACTATTTTATGTAGTATATTATTTACTGAGTGTTCGACTATATTAATAATTGTTCTAGAGATTTTTCAGATTATGATTTGGTTTGTTTTTTATATGAGTAGGATTCTGTATAAGTACCATATTTCTTATTTAAGAGTAACTTATCTTGACTTTAACAACAGTAATGGGTTGTATATTACTATTATTTGTTAGAAAAAACACTTTGAAATAAGGTAAAACACAAAACTTATCCATGTAAGTAAGCTATCTTGCCTTTGACATGTAAGTACATAATAATGTTTTCACATTAAATGTGTTGATTTAAAAAAAAATCACCACTTTACACAAGGAGACCTCTAGAGCACTTATAAAACCAAGTTATAAACAACCCCCATTCGTTTACTAGTATTAAAATATGTCCTCAAATTACATAACAAAAGAATCACCATCGTGGCAAGTAGTTTTAGTATGATTGAAGTTTTTTTCATTCTCTGTTGATATATATGTCCCTTACCCTCTATCTTTTTCCATATATATGTCTCCTCCTACCGCCACTATGCAACCATTTCATTACATGTAATGTCTTAAAAAGAAAAAATGAATTTCAAAACAAAACCTTTTAAATAATTTTGTTCAAATGCAAAATGCTTAAACACTCTGAAAAGAAAGTGTTTAGAATGAAATAAGGAACAAATTTTTTAAAGGGTTCATTAACAAATCATCATCATCATCATCATCATGACGGGATCCTTGCCCGGACCAATGTGACTCTTCCTCTCCAGAGTTTCCTGTCTTCCATCAGTTGCCTCAGATCTTCAGGTTCACAGTTGGCTTCATGTGCTATTTGTTGGATGTACGTGGATCTAGGTCATCCTCTCCTTGCGCGTCCATGTCGTGGAGTCCATAGCAATACATCACTCACCAATTCATGCTTGCTCCTCAGACAATGACCGGCAAATCATAGGCGTCTTTCTCTGATGATATTAGATATGGCAGGTAGATTGCCATAAAGTTGCTGCTTCGTGGGATGGTTTTGCCAAGATATATTTAATATTGTTCTTAGCATACGGGTGTATGTGCCGTCTAGTTTTCTTTCCAATCTTTTGGTGAGTGTCTAGGTTGTAGCACCGTAAACAAGGACAGACTCTACCACTGCCCTGAAAAACTGCCTTTTCAGTTTGTCAGCCAGTCTCGAATTCCATACTGAATGTATCCCATCCAATGCGGTCCATGCTTTAGAGATGCGAATTCCGATATATCTCTCTGTGGAAACTATGTTGCTGCCCAGATACGTAAACTCAGCGACTTCTTTCAGTGTTGATCCATCCAAAGCCCTGATCTCTCCTTTCACATTGAAAGTCATAAACTTTGTCTTATCTGCATTTATGTGGAGACCAATGTCATTTGCAGACTTTTCTAGCTTACGTAACAGTGTTTGTGCATCAGCAGTGTTGTTTACGAACAAAGCAATATCGTCTGCGTAATCTGCATCAGTTATGTGTGCTGATTGATGACGTCTGTTTCTGGATTCATTTAGGGTGAAGCCTAGCATGTTGTGTATATCAACAGAGGTGCAAAGTACAAAGTTAAGACAGACAATGAAAAGAAAAGAGGCAAGAGTATCTCCTTGTAGAACCCCAGTGCGGATGTCGAAAAATTCAGTGTCCCCATCTGGGGACCTGACCATTGCTCGAGTGTGCTCATATAGCATCATGATAGCATTAATGACTTCATTTGGAATGCCATATTCTTTAAATTAGGGGTAGGCTATAGAAACAAAATTTTTCAAATAAATACAAAAAGTGGCTTATTACCTTCATTTATATGTAAATAGATGGGAACAAGTGATTTTTTTCAAAACGGGTCAAAATTGGAGGGTCGCTGGCCCCAAACGTGATTTGACCGCGTCAACGTGTGAAAATGGCCCAAATTTTGCCCCCGAACACACTTAATCACTTATTGAAAGCCACAGGGTGGATTTTTTTACTATAAATGCATTTGTATCATTAAATCTAACATTCCCATTAGCTATCTCACAAGTATAGGGTTTTTTAGGGTATCTCAGAGTCCAAAATGGGTCAAAATTACCCCAAAATTAGCCAAAAATGGTCGGAAATCACGGATTTTCCAAAATGCACCTCCCATGGGCCCAAAGACACCTCTACATGGCAGAAACTGTTGGGAAATGCTTGAAGCAGGCACTCTCCTAACTTTTGCACTGTTAATGAGGGGTATAAGGACCTTTAAAAGGGGCTAAATATGGCCGATTTAGCCAAAGAGAGTCAAAAAGTCCCTAAGAATCAACATAGGTTGTCAAAAAGGGGCTTAATTTGAGTTATAGATGGAAAATTACCAAATAAGGAAATGTTTTCTTTTTGTAACAATGCAATGGCATCTTTAAATAGACACGATAACATTGCATTGCATTAATTGTGCATTTAATTGAACTTTGCTTTCTTTTTCAGTTAGTAAAATGCAATGAACATGGCTGGTATAGCAGGGTAGATTGACGAAGATTATAATTACGACGATTGGACTTATCTTCTGCTTGATTCTCTTCCAACTGAGGCTGAATGTGTTCAAGCTGTGCAACATCATGCTGCCAAATATGGTACCACGACACAGAAAAATCATATTCACCAGTTCTCCTTGCGATTACTACAATTGTGGCAAAAAGCCTTTGGAAGTGATGTTCGTTATGTTACAATACCTGGGATAAAACATAAACTTGATCGATCGCTAAAAATTTACGACAAAGATGTCTACAAAGCAAAGGGTTCCAGACGTGTGAATATGATTAAATGGAAACGAGAGCACCATGTCCTTCTACTTTCAAAAGATGTGAATCCTGATGAATTTGATGTACATGAACGAAGATTCTTTGTCGATCAAAAGTCTCTCTCTCGCAAATGGCTCATTGACACTTTCCACGTCGATATGGAACATGAACGGTTTCTGGCAGAGCAAGAACTGCACAATCGTTTGGATTTGGACGATGATCAATTTGAAGTGGAGGATATGTGACCAATTGCCAGAGCATGATACCTCAAACAATTTGAACTACTCATTAAACAGATCGGGTACAATCCGTAGCACTGTCCCATGTACCGAGATCTCCACCCAAACACATGTCACATACAATCTGCGAACTGGTAATGTGAAGTGAAGCTGCGTCTTGAAATAATTCC
The DNA here is from genome assembly GCF_053919585.1 of Euprymna scolopes. Lineage (NCBI taxonomy): Eukaryota > Metazoa > Mollusca > Cephalopoda > Sepiida > Sepiolidae > Euprymna > Euprymna scolopes. Next base: position 78,214,998 of record NC_136501.1, read on the forward strand.
TTTGCTAATTACTCATACCTTTTATCAAGTTATTCAATATATTGGTTACAAATCGAGAAATAGCGAATCGAGGGCCATTTTCATCAATTTTGGGGTAACTATGAGAACAATATGAATTCAGACTCTTCTTGGACAGCATTTTATTGACATTCAATGTTCAATTTACAATTAATTACTTTCTGAGAAATTGATGTAGTAAAGTTACGATGTTTCTAAAAAGTATCATTGATGAATGAATTAATGATTCATATGTTATGTACCGTAAAGCGTAATTTTGTCATTTTTGGATTGTTTTGACCCTTTTTACATCCCCCAAAGATCTCTAAATACTCTAAATACAAATGGATAAGATAACAGGGTGGTTATTTCAGTCTTCCAACTGTAAAAAGCCATACAGGAGTATTTATAGGAGTCCGATGAAATATAATACCTGCATTTTGGGGATTATCCGTGATTTTCGTTCATTTTTGGCTAATTTTTGGGTAAACTTGACCCATTTTGGACCCTTAAGATACCTTGAAAATCCCTATATAGGTGGGATAGCCAGTGAGAATGTTAGATTTAATGATATAGAGCCATTTATGGTCAAAAATTGCACCCTGTGTGGCTTGGGAGGTGCATTTTGGAAAATCCGTGATTTCCAACCATTTTTGGCTAATTTTGACCCATTTTGGACTCTGAGATACCCTAAAAAGCCCTATACTTGTGGGATAGCCAATGGGAATGTTAGATTTAATGATACAAATGCATTTATAGTCAAAAAATCCACCCTGTGGCTTTCAATAAATGATTAAGTGTGTTCGGGGGCGAAATTTGGGCCATTTTCACGCGTTGACGCGGTCAAATCACGTTTGGGGCCAGCGACCCTCCAATTTTGACCCGTTTTGAAAAAAATCACTTGTTCCCATCTATTTACATATAAATGAAGGTAATAAGCCACTTTTTGTATTTATTTGAAAAATTTTGTTTCTATAGCCTACCCCTATTTAAATATGCTAGCCATTTTTCCTCTATGTACAAAGTCGAATACTTTGGAGAAATCTACAAAGATCATGACTGCCTCAATGTTTTTTGCTTTGACTGCTTCAATCAGTCTCCTAACAGTAAATATTTGACTAGTAGTAGAGCGATTCTTTCTAAATCCATTTTGGTTCTTCCTGAGCACTTCTTCAATCTTTGGTTGGATATGGTTGAGAAGCATGGCATTGTAGATTTTTGCTGCAATTGGAGTGAGTGTTATTCCTCTGTAGTTGCTTGGTATGCTCAGGTCACCCTTCTTGGGGAAGGGAAGTATGCATCCTTCCCTCCATATATTAATAATTTTTTTTATTATATACAGAATTGCATGAATTAAGAAGTATGTCATTGAAACCACCTGTCTTCCATACTTCAGGAGGTATGTTATCTAAGCCTGCAGCTTTACGATTCTTGGTCTTCTTTAGTACATTTAGAAGTTCCTCCATTGTAAAATCACCCTTCTTGATATCGAGTTCCTGTGCAACAATCGTCTGAATTGGTTGGTCTGTTACTTCTGGTTTGTTTCCGAGTAGCTTTTCAAAATGTGCTTTCCATTTCGAACATGCATTTTCCGGAGTGTTTGCCTTTAACTTAGCTTTGGCAGGTCGTTTGGGCCCAGATATCTCATTTACTATTTGCCAAGCCAGATATGATTGTTTGTTATATGCTGCATTCTGTATTCGATCTATTTGTTCTTGAACTTCTGTTGTTCTGATAGGTACATCATACTAAGCTCTTGAAGCGCCTGCTTCCTTAATTTTGTATTCTGTCGAGTGGGGTATTTATGTTGCTTTTTAATTATGTTTTTAACTTTTCTCGTTTTAATATTATTTTATCATTTTCCCACGGCACTTTTTGCTTTACCTTGGGCTTCAGAGGTATACACTTCTTTGCTGCTTCTTGGTGCGATCTAACGAAGTTTTCATAGGTCGTATTAGCAGTTGGTCCCTGCTCTTGTGCTTGTAAAGCATCAAATCTGTTTTGCAGTTCGAAGATGAATCTCTGTTTGATCTGATTGTCATGTGACAACGTTGACCAGTTGTAGGGCTGTGTAGATGATTTTTTTAGTTTTGTTCGCTCGTAGGCTTAACTTAAACTTAGATGATACAATCCTATGATCAGTAGACACGCCATAGAAACTGCTATAAGCTTCACAGTTATGACAGCTATTGATCCACTTATCCATAAAAAGATAGTCCAGTTGTGCCTTGTCTCCATTTGGGGATTGATGGGTCCAGAGCTTACCGGGTCTTTTCTGAAAACGGGTATTCGTGCATTGTAGGTTGTTTTCAAGGAGAAAAGTTAATAGATACTCTCCATTTCGGTTTGTTCCATCATGGAAAGAGAACTTATGCTTGTTGTCTTCCCGTCCTGTATGTGCGATAACCAATAAATTATGTTTGGAGATTGAGCGCACTATTGCTGACAGTTCATCGTAGAAATTCAGGATCTCTTGCTTGTCACTGACGTTGGTAGGGCTGTAGCAACAAATAACAGTAGTAGCAGGATTACCATTGAAGGTAGCAAGTTATCCTTTGTGTTATCTCATTATTATATCAGCACTTTTCAATGATTTCAATGCTCGAGGGCTAAGCAGAAGTTCTACTCCCCCAATGGTACTTTTTGTCGAATTTTTCCATGCTGACGCTGATACTAGTGTCCAGCTGTTACCAATTTCATGGTACTTTATGTCCATGCCGTTGTGGAAGAGTCGGTGCTCTTGAATACACACAATATCGATATCATGTTCTTTGGATGAAGCAACAAGTTCTGATATTTGAGATGTGGGTTGAAGTGTCTGTACATTAAAAGTGGATATTTTGATGGTATGTCTACGTTTTGCTAGCTTAGGTTTTGGTGCTGTAGTAAACTTATCAATAGCTGTGGTCATTGCCGGCACACCAAGTATCGATCCTTGGTTACCCATGTGGTGGTCGATGCGGTATGGAATTCTGGTTTGATTTAGAGTGATATTGAATCTTTCGATAGCTCGGATGATATAACCAGTGTGAGCTACGTCTACAGGCGAATCGCAGTAATTTCTCAATTAGACTAGTTGAACCTGATCGTTGATCTGCTAATGATTCTTCCACTCAGCGTCTTTTGTGCCTTGCCATTGACTGATTCTTTAGTTCTTCCGCCAATGCGCATAACTGTCATGCTGCTCCCCATGACGTTGCCAGAGCCCATTTACCAGTTCAGGTTCTACATCAGTCTTCCGTTATGATTGGCCCGACATGATTACCGTAGACTATATCCTCGTTCTGCCACGATTTAGGTCTGATGTGAGTGTTTCTTTCATCAGACGGTATAGCCTGTTGAGGCAATCCTATACTGTTGTAACTTCCGCACGAGCTATGATGTAAGGTTGACATTTGCGGAGATTCAAATACTTTTTGTCACAAGGATCGGTATGCTCTTCACAGCATTTTTTGAAGTAATGAAAAAAAATTAAAAAAAATAAAATCCTTCACTCACATGAGATTATTCTGTTTAATTGATATAACGCAATCAACGTGCAGCTAAATTTGAAAATTTTTTTTTTTTTTTTTTGCTTTTAGTTTTTATCAATTGGACAGATATGCTCCTCGCAGACCTCTCAAATTAATGAAAAAATCCTTTACTCACATGAGATTATTCTGGTCAACCGAGAAGAGGCAATTGACGTCCAACTAAATTTGAAAATATTATTTTTTTTATAAATTAACAAATATTCAGTGTATAACGAGAAAAATTGAGATAGAAATTGAAAAAGAGTAGAAATTTAAGAGACAATCATTAGATTAGATAGATGTTTATTAGAAATTTAAGAGACAATCTATTAGATTAGCTAGATGTGTATTAGAAATTTAAGAGACAATCATTAGATTAGATAGATGTGTATTAGAAATTTAAGAGACAATCTATTAGATTAGATAGATGTGTATTAGAAATTTAAGAGACAATCTATTAGATTAGATAGATGTGTATTAGAAATTTAAGAGACAATCTATTAGATTAGATAGATGTATATTAAAAATTTAAGAGAAATTCTATTAGATTAGATAGATGTGTATTAGAAATTTAAGAGACAATCTATTAGATACGATAGATGTGTATTAGAAATTTAAGAGAAACTCTATTAGATTAAATAGATGTGTATTAGAAATTTAAGAGACAATCATTAGATTAGATAGATGTGTATTAGAAATTTAAGAGACATTCGTTAGATTAAATAGATGTGTATTAGAAACTAAGAGACAATCATTAGATTAAATAGATGTGTATTAGAAATTTAAGAGACAATCTATTAGATTAAATAGATGTGTATTAGAAATTTAAGAGACAATCTATTAGATTAAATAGATGTGTATTAGAAATTTAAGAGACAATCATTAGATTAGATAGATGTGTATTAGAAATTTAAGAGACAATCATTAGATTAGATAGATGTGTATTAGAAATTTAAGAGACAACCTATTAGATTAAATAGATGTGTATTAGAAATTTAACAGACAATCATTAGATTAAATAGATGTGTATTAGAAAGTTAAGAGACAATCATTAGATTAAATAGATGTGTATTAGAAATTTAAGAGACAATCTATTAGATTAGATAGATGTGTATTACAAATTTAAGAGAGAATCATTAGATTAGATAGATGTGTATTAGAAATTTAAGAGACAATCTATTAGATTATATAGATGTGTATTAGAAATTTAAGAGACAATCTATTAGATTAGATAGATGTGTATTAGAAATTTAAAAGACAATCTATTAGATTAAATAGATGTGTATTAGAAATTTAAGAGAAATTCTATTAGATTAGATAGATGTGTATTAGAAATTTAAGAGACAATCTATTAGATTAGATAGATGTGTATTAGAAATTTAAGAGACAATCATTAGATCAGTTAGATGTGTATTAGAAATTTAAGAGACAATCTATTAGATTAAATAGATGTGTATTAGAAATTTAAGAGACAATCATTAGATTAGATAGATGTGTATTAGAAATTTAAGACACAATCTATTAGATTAGATAGATGTGTATTAGAAATTTAAGAGACAATCTATAAGATTAGATAGATGTTGATTAGAAAATTAAGAGACAATCTATTAGATTAGATAGATGTGTATTAGAAATTTAAGAGACAATCATTAGATTAGATAGATGTGTATTAGAAATTTAAGAGACAATCATTAGATTAGATAGATGTGTATTAGAAATTTAAGAGACAATCTATTAGATTAGATAGATGTGTATTAGAAATTTAAGAGACAATCTATTAGATTAAATAGATGTGTATTAGAAATTTAAGAGACAATCATTAGATTAGATAGATGTGTATTAGAAATTTAAGAGACAATCATTAGATTAGATAGATGTGTATTAGAAATTTAAGAGACAACCTATTAGATTAAATAGATGTGTATTAGAAATTTAAGAGACAATCTATTAGATTACATAAATGTGTATTAGAAATTTAAGAGACAATCATTAGATTAAATAGTTGTGTATTAGAAATTTAAGAGACAATCTATTAGATTAAATAGATGTGTATTAGAAATATAAGTGACAATCATTAGATTAGATAGATGTGTATTAGAAATTTAAGAGACAACCTATTAGATTAAATAGATGTGTATTAGAAATTTAAGAGACAATCTATTAGATTACATAAATGTGTATTAGAAATTTAAGAGACAATCATTAGATTAAATAGTTGTGTATTAGAAATTTAACAGACAATCATTAGATTAAATAGATGTGTATTAGAAATTTAAGAGACAATCATTAGATTAAATAGATGTGTATTAGAAATATAAGAGACAATCTATTAGATTAGATAGATGTGTATTACAAATTTAAGAGAGAATCATTAGATTAGATAGATGTGTATTAGAAATTTAAGAGACAATCTATTAGATTATATAGATGTGTATTAGAAATTTAAGAGACAATCTATTAGATTAGATAGATGTGTATTAGAAATTTAAGAGAAAATCTATTAGATTAAATAGATGTGTATTAGAAATTTAAAAGACAAACTATTAGATTAAATAGATGTGTATTAGAAATTTAAGAGACAATCATTAGATTAGATAGATGTGTATTAGAAATTTACGAGACAATCTATTAGATTAGATAGATGTGTATTAGAAATTTAAGAGACAATCATTAGATTAGTTAGATGTGTATTAGAAATTTAAGAGACAATCTATTAGATTAAATAGATGTGTATTAGAAATTTAAGAGACAATCATTAGATTAGATAGATGTGTATTAGAAATTTAAGAGACAATCTATTAGATTAGATGGATGTGTATTAGAAATTTAAGAGACAATCTAGTAGATTAAATAGATGTGTATTAGAAATTTAAGAGACAATCATTAGATTAGATAGATGTGTATTAGAAATTTAAGAGACAATCTATTAGATTAGATAGATGTGTATTAGAAATTTAAGAGACAATCATTAGATTAAATAGATGTGTATTAGAAATTTAAGAGACAATCATTAGATAAGATAGATGTGTATTAGAAATTTAAGAGACAATCTATTAGATTAGATAGATGTGTATAAGAAATTTAAGAGACAATCATTAGATTAGATAGATGTGTATTAGAAATTTAAGATGCAATCTATTAGATTAGATAGATGTGTATTAGAAATTTAAGAGACAATCATTAGATTAAATAGATGTGTATTAGAAATTTAAGAGACAATCATTAGATTAGATAGATGTGTATTAGAAATTTAAGAGACAATCTATTAGATTACATAAATGTGTATTAGAAATTTAAGAGACAATCATTAGATTAAATAGTTGTGTATTATAAATTTAAGAGAAAATCGTTAGATTAGATAGATGTGTATTAGAAATTTAAGAGACAATAATTAGATTACATAGATGTGTATTAGAAATATAATAGACAATCTATTAGATTAGATAGATGTTTATTAGACATTTAAGAGACAATCTATTAGATTAGATAGATGTGTATTAGAAATTTAAGAGACAATCTATTAGATTAGATAGATGTGTATTAGAAATTTAAGAGACAATCTATTAGATTAAATAGATGTGTATTAGAAATTTAAGAGACAATCATTAGATTAGATAGATGTGTATTAGAAATTTAAGAGACAATCATTAGATTAGATAGATGTGTATTAGAAATTTAAGAGACAATCTATTAGATTAAATAGATGTGTATTAGAAATTTAAGAGACAACCTATTAGATTAAATAGATGTGTATTAGAAATTTAAGAGACAATCTATTAGATTACATAAATGTGTATTAGAAATTTAAGAGACAATCATTAGATTAAATAGTTGTGTATTATAAATTTAAGAGAAAATCGTTAGATTAGATAGATGTGTATTAGAAATTTAAGAGACAATCATTAGATTACATAGATGTGTATTAGAAATATAATAGACAATCTATTAGATTAGATAGATGTTTATTAGACATTTAAGAGACAATCTATTAGATTAGATAGATGTGTATTAGAAATTTAAGAGACAATCTATTAGATTAGATAGATGTGTATTAGAAATTTAAGAGACAATCTATTAGATTAAATAGATGTGTATTAGAAATTTAAGAGACAATCATTAGATTAGATAGATGTGTATTAGAAATTTAAGAGACAATCATTAGATTAGATAGATGTGTATTAGAAATTTAAGAGACAATCTATTAGATTAAATAGATGTGTATTAGAAATTTAAGAGACAACCTATTAGATTAAATAGATGTGTATTAGAAATTTAAGAGACAATCTATTAGATTACATAAATGTGTATTAGAAATTTAAGAGACAATCATTAGATTAAATAGTTGTGTATTATAAATTTAAGAGAAAATCGTTAGATTAGATAGATGTGTATTAGAAATTTAAGAGACAATAATTAGATTACATAGATGTGTATTAGAAATATAATAGACAATCTATTAGATTAGATAGATGTTTATTAGACATTTAAGAGACAATCTATTAGATTAGATAGATGTGTATTAGAAATTTAAGAGACAATCTATTAGATTAGATAGATGTGTATTAGAAATTTAAGAGACAATCATTAAATTAAATAGCTGTGTATTAGAAATTTAAGAGACAATCATTAGATTAGATAGATGTGTATTAGAAATTTAAGAGACAATCTATTAGATTAGATGGATGTGTATTAGAAATTTAAGAGACAATCTATTTGATTAGATAAATGTGTATTAGAAATTTAAGAGACAATCATTAGATTAGACAGATGTGTATTAGAAATTTAAGAGACAAACTATTAGATTAGATAGATGTGTATTAGAAATTTAAGAGACAATCATTAGATTAAATAGATGTGTATTAGAAATTTAAGAGACAATCATTAGATTAGACAGATGTGTATTAGAAATTTAAGAGACAATCTATTAGATTAGATAGATGTGTATTAGAAATTTAAGAGACAATCTATTAGATTAGATAGATGTGTATTAGAAATTTAAGAGACAATCTATAAGATTAGATAGATGTGGATTAGAAATTTAAGAGACAATCTATTAGATTAGATAGATGTGTAGTAGAAATTTAAGAGACAATCATTAGATTAGATAGATGTGTATTAGAAATTTAAAAGACAATCATTAGATTAGATAGATGTGTATTAGAAATTTAAGAGACAATCTATTAGATTAGATAGATGTGTATTAGAAATTTAAGAGACAATCATTACATTAAATAGATGTGTATTAGAAATTTAAGAGACAATCATTAGATTAGATAGATGTGTATTAGAAATTTAAGAGACAATCTATTAGATTAGATAGATGTGTATTAGAAATTTAAGAGACAATCATTAGATTAAATAGATGTGTATTAGAAATTTAAGCGACAATCTATTAGATTAGATAGATATGTATTAGAAATTTAAGAGACAATCATTAGATTAAATAGATGTGTATTAGAAATTTAAGAGACAATCTATTAGATTAAATAGATGTGTATTAGAAATTTAAGAGACAATCTATTAGATTAGATAGATGTGTATTAGAAATTTAAGAGACAATCATTAGATTAGATAGATGTGTATAAGAAATTTAAGATACAATCTATTAGATTAGATAGATGTGTATTAGAAATTTAAGAGACAATCTATTAGATTAAATAGATGTGTATTAGAAATTTAAGAGACAATCATTAGATTAGATAGATGTGTATTAGAAATTTAAGAGACAATCTATTAGATTAGATAGATGTGTATTAGAAATTTAAGAGACAATCTATTAGATTAAATAGATGTGTATTAGAAATTTAAGAGACAATCATTAGATTAGATAGATGTGTATTAGAAATTTAAGAGACAATCATTAGATTAGATAGATGTGTATTAGAAATTTAAGAGACAATCTATTAGATTAAATAGATGTGTATTAGAAATTTAAGAGACAACCTATTAGATTAAATAGATGTGTATTAGAAATTTAAGAGACAATCTATTAGATTACATAAATGTGTATTAGAAATTTAAGAGACAATCATTAGATTAAATAGTTGTGTATTATAAATTTAAGAGAAAATCGTTAGATTAGATAGATGTGTATTAGAAATTTAAGAGAAAATAATTAGATTACATAGATGTGTATTAGAAATATAATAGACAATCTATTAGATTAGATAGATGTTTATTAGACATTTAAGAGACAATCTATTAGATTAGATAGATGTGTATTAGAAATTTAAGAGACAATCTATTAGATTAAATAGATGTGTATTAGAAATTTAAGAGACAATCATTAGATTAGATAGATGTGTATTAGAAATTTAAGAGACAATCATTAGATTAGATAGATGTGTATTAGAAATTTAAGAGACAATCTATTAGATTAAATAGATGTGTATTAGAAATTTAAGAGACAACCTATTAGATTAAATAGATGTGTATTAGAAATTTAAGAGACAATCTATTAGATTACATAAATGTGTATTAGAAATTTAAGAGACAATCATTAGATTAAATAGTTGTGTATTATAAATTTAAGAGAAAATCGTTAGATTAGATAGATGTGTATTAGAAATTTAAGAGACAATAATTAGATTACATAGATGTGTATTAGAAATATAATAGACAATCTATTAGATTAGATAGATGTTTATTAGACATTTAAGAGACAATCTATTAGATTAGATAGATGTGTATTAGAAATTTAAGAGACAATCTATTAGATTAGATAGATGTGTATTAGAAATTTAAGAGACAATCATTAAATTAAATAGCTGTGTATTAGAAATTTAAGAGACAATCATAAGATTAGATAGATGTGTATTAGAAATTTAAGAGACAATCTATTAGATTAGATGGATGTGTATTAGAAATTTAAGAGACAATCTATTTGATTAGATAAATGTGTATTAGAAATTTAAGAGACAATCATTAGATTAGACAGATGTGTATTAGAAATTTAAGAGACAAACTATTAGATTAGATAGATGTGTATTAGAAATTTAAGAGACAATCATTAGATTAAATAGATGTGTATTAGAAATTTAAGAGACAATCATTAGATTAGACAGATGTGTATTAGAAATTTAAGAGACAATCTATTAGATTAGATAGATGTGTATTAGAAATTTAAGAGACAATCTATTAGATTAGATAGATGTGTATTAGAAATTTAAGAGACAATCTATAAGATTAGATAGATGTGGATTAGAAATTTAAGAGACAATCTATTAGATTAGATAGATGTGTAGTAGAAATTTAAGAGACAATCATTAGATTAGATAGATGTGTATTAGAAATTTAAAAGACAATCATTAGATTAGATAGATGTGTATTAGAAATTTAAGAGACAATCTATTAGATTAGATATATGTGTATTAGAAATTTAAGAGACAATCATTACATTAAATAGATGTGTATTAGAAATTTAAGAGACAATCATTAGATTAGATAGATGTGTATTAGAAATTTAAGAGACAATCTATTAGATTAGATAGATGTGTATTAGAAATTTAAGAGACAATCATTAGATTAAATAGATGTGTATTAGAAATTTAAGCGACAATCTATTAGATTAGATAGATATGTATTAGAAATTTAAGAGACAATCATTAGATTAAATAGATGTGTATTAGAAATTTAAGAGACAATCTATTAGATTAAATAGATGTGTATTAGAAATTTAAGAGACAATCTATTAGATTAGATAGATGTGTATTAGAAATTTAAGAGACAATCATTAGATTAGATAGATGTGTATAAGAAATTTAAGATACAATCTATTAGATTAGATAGATGTGTATTAGAAATTTAAGAGACAATCTATTAGATTAAATAGATGTGTATTAGAAATTTAAGAGACAATCATTAGATTAGATAGATGTGTATTAGAAATTTAAGAGACAATCTATTAGATTAGATAGATGTGTATTAGAAATTTAAGAGACAATCTATTAGATTAAATAGATGTGTATTAGAAATTTAAGAGACAATCATTAGATTAGATAGATGTGTATTAGAAATTTAAGAGACAATCATTAGATTAGATAGATGTGTATTAGAAATTTAAGAGACAATCTATTAGATTAAATAGATGTGTATTAGAAATTTAAGAGACAACCTATTAGATTAAATAGATGTGTATTAGAAATTTAAGAGACAATCTATTAGATTACATAAATGTGTATTAGAAATTTAAGAGACAATCATTAGATTAAATAGTTGTGTATTATAAATTTAAGAGAAAATCGTTAGATTAGATAGATGTGTATTAGAAATTTAAGAGACAATAATTAGATTACATAGATGTGTATTAGAAATATAATAGACAATCTATTAGATTAGATAGATGTTTATTAGACATTTAAGAGACAATCTATTAGGTTAGATAGATGTGTATTAGAAATTTAAGAGACAATCTATTAGATTAGATAGATGTGTATTAGAAATTTAAGAGACAATCATAAAATTAAATAGCTGTGTATTAGAAATTTAAGAGACAATCATTAGATTAGATAGATGTGTATTAGAAATTTAAGAGACAATCTATTAGATTAGATGGATGTGTATTAGAAATTTAAGAGACAATCTATTTGATTAGATAAATGTGTATTAGAAATTTAAGAGACAATCATTAGATTAGATAGATGTGTATTAGAAATTTAAGAGACAAACTATTAGATTAGATAGATGTGTATTAGAAATTTAAGAGACAATCATTAGATTAAATAGATGTGAATTAGAAATTTAAGAGACAATCATTAGATTAGACAGATGTGTATTAGAAATTTAAGAGACAATCTATTAGATTAGATAGATGTGTATTAGAAATTTAAGAGACAATCTATTAGATTAGATAGATGTGTATTAGAAATTTAAGAGACAATCTATAAGATTAGATAGATGTGGATTAGAAATTTAAGAGACAATCTATTAGATTAGATAGATGTGTAGTAGAAATTTAAGAGACAATCATTAGATTAGATAGATGTGTATTAGAAATTTAAAAGACAATCATTAGATTAGATAGATGAGTATTAGAAATTTAAGAGACAATCTATTAGATTAGATAGATGTGTATTAGAAATTTAAGAGACAATCTATTAGATTAAATAGATGTGTATTAGAAATTTAAGAGACAATCATTAGATTAGATAGATGTGTATCAGAAATTTAAGAGACAATCATTAAATTAAATAGCTGTGTATTAGAAATTTAAGAGACAACCTATTAGATTAAATAGATGTGTATTAGAAATTTAAGAGACAATCTATTAGATTACATAAATGTGTATTAGAAATTTAAGAGACAATCATTAGATTAAATAGTTGTGTATTAGAAATTTAAGAGACAATCTATTAGATTAAATAGATGTGTATTAGAAATTTAACAGACAATCATTAGATTAAATAGATGTGTATTAGAAATATAAGAGACAATCTATTAGATTAGATAGATGTGTATTACAAATTTAAGAGAAAATCAATTAGATTAGATAGATGTGTATTAGAAATTTAAAAGACAATCTATTAGATTAAATAGATGTGTATTAGAAATTTAAGAGACAATCATTAGATTAGATAGATGTGTATTAGAAATTTACGAGACAATCTATTAGATTAGATAGATGTGTATTAGAAATTTAAGAGACAATCATTAGATTAGTTAGATGTGTATTAGAAATTTAAGAGACAATCTATTAGATTAAATAGATGTGTATTAGAAATTTAAGAGACAATCTATTAGATTAGATAGATGTGTATGAGAAATTTAGGAGACAATCTATTAGATTAGATAGATGTGTATTAGAAATGTAAGAGAAAATCTATTAGATTAAATAGATGTGTATTAGAAATTTAAGAGACAATCATTAGATTAGATAGATGTGTATTAGAAATTTAAGAGACAATCTATTAGATTAGATAGATGTGTATTAGAAATTTAAGAGACAATCATTAGATTAAATAGATGTGTATTAGAAATTTAAGAGACAATCTATTAGATTAAATAGATTTGTATTAGAAATTTAAGAGACAATCTATTAGATTAGATAGATGTGTATTAGAAATTTAATAGACAATCATTAGATTAAATAGATGTGTATTAGAAATTTAAGAGACAATCATTAGATTAAATAGATGTGTATTAGAAATTTAAGAGACAATCTATTAGATAAATAGATGTGTATTAGAAATTTAAGAGACAATCTATTAGATTAGATAGATGTGTATTAGAAATTTAAGAGACAATCATTAGATTAGATAGATGTGTATTAGAAATTTAAGAGACAATCTATTAGATTAGATAGATGTGTATTAGAAATTTAAGAGACAATCATTAGATTAAATAGATGTGTATTAGAAATTTAAGAGACAATCATTAGATTAGATAGATGTGTATTAGAAATTTAAGAGACAATCTATTAGATTAGATAGATGTGTATTAGAAATTTAAGAGACAATCATTAGATTAAATAGATGTGTATTAGAAATTGAAGCTACAATCTATTAGATTAGATAGATGTGTATTAGAAATTTAAGAGACAATCATTAGATTAAATAGATGTGTATTAGAAATTTAAGAGACAATCTATTAGATTAAATAGATATGTAGTAGAAATTTAAGAGACAATCTATTAGATTAGATAGATGTGTATTAGAAATTTAAGAGACAATCATTAGATTAGATAGATGTGTATTAGAAATTTAAGAGACAATCTATTAGATTAGATAGATGTGTATTAGAAATTTAAGAGACAATCATTAGATTAAATAGATGTGTATTAAAAATTTAAGAGACAATCATTAGATTAGATAGATGTGTATTAGAACTTTAAGAGACAATCTATTAGATTAGATAGATGTGTATTAGAAATTTAAGAGACAAACTATTAGATTAAATAGATGTGTATTAGAAATTTAAGAGACAATCATTAGATTAGATAGATGTGTATTAGAAATTTAAGAGACAATCATTAGATTAGATAGATGTGTATTAGAAATTTAAGAGACAATCTATTAGATTAAATAGATGTGTATTAGAAATTTAAGAGACAACCTATTAGATTAAATAGATGTGTATTAGAAATTTAAGAGACAATCTATTAGATTACATAAATGTGTATTAGAAATATAAGAGACAATCATTAGATTAAATAGTTGTGTATTATAAATTTAAGAGAAAATCGTTAGATTAGATAGATGTGTATTAGAAATTTAAGAGACAATAATTAGATTACATAGATGTGTATTAGAAATATAATAGACAATCTATTAGATTAGATAGATGTTTATTAGACATTTAAGAGACAATAATTAGATTAGATAGATGTGTATTAGAAATTTAAGAGACAATCTATTAGATTAGATAGATGTGTATTAGAAATTTAAGAGACAATCTATTAGATTAGATAGATGTGTATTAGAAATTTAAGAGACAACCTATTAGATTAAATAGATGTGTATTAGAAATTTAAGAGACAATCTATTAGATTACATAAATGTGTATTAGAAATTTAAGAGACAATCATTAGATTAAATAGTTGTGTATTATAAATTTAAGAGAAAATCGTTAGATTAGATAGATGTGTATTAGAAATTTAAGAGACAATAATTAGATTACATAGATGTGTATTAGAAATATAATAGACAATCTATTAGATTAGATAGATGTTTATTAGACATTTAAGAGACAATCTATTAGATTAGATAGATGTGTATTAGAAATTTAAGAGACAATCTATTAGATTAGATAGATGTGTATTAGAAATTTAAGAGACAATCATAAAATTAAATAGCTGTGTATTAGAAATTTAAGAGACAATCATTAGATTAGATAGATGTGTATTAGAAATTTAAGAGACAATCTATTAGATTAGATGGATGTGTATTAGAAATTTAAGAGACAATCTATTTGATTAGATAAATGTGTATTAGAAATTTAAGAGACAATCATTAGATTAGATAGATGTGTATTAGAAATCTAAGAGACAAACTATTAGATTAGATAGATGTGTATTAGAAATTTAAGAGACAATCATTAGATTAAATAGATGTGAATTAGAAATTTAAGAGACAATCATTAGATTAGACAGATGTGTATTAGAAATTTAAGAGACAATCTATTAGATTAGATAGATGTGTATTAGAAATTTAAGAGACAATCTATTAGATTAGATAGATGTGTATTAGAAATTTAAGAGACAATCTATAAGATTAGATAGATGTGGATTAGAAATTTAAGAGACAATCTATTAGATTAGATAGATGTGTAGTAGAAATTTAAGAGACAATCATTAGATTAGATAGATGTGTATTAGAAATTTAAAAGACAATCATTAGATTAGATAGATGAGTATTAGAAATTTAAGAGACAATCTATTAGATTAGATAGATGTGTATTAGAAATTTTAGAGACAATCTATTAGATTAAATAGATGTGTATTAGAAATTTAAGAGACAATCATTAGATTAGATAGATGTGTATCAGAAATTTAAGAGACAATCATTAAATTAAATAGCTGTGTATTAGAAATTTAAGAGACAACCTATTAGATTAAATAGATGTGTATTAGAAATTTAAGAGACAATCTATTAGATTACATAAATGTGTATTAGAAATTTAAGAGACAATCATTAGATTAAATAGTTGTGTATTAGAAATTTAAGAGACAATCTATTAGATTAAATAGATGTGTATTAGAAATTTAACAGACAATCATTAGATTAAATAGATGTGTATTAGAAATATAAGAGACAATCTATTAGATTAGATAGATGTGTATTACAAATTTAAGAGAAAATCAATTAGATTAGATAGATGTGTATTAGAAATTTAAAAGACAATCTATTAGATTAAATAGATGTGTATTAGAAATTTAAGAGACAATCATTAGATTAGATAGATGTGTATTAGAAATTTACGAGACAATCTATTAGATTAGATAGATGTGTATTAGAAATTTAAGAGACAATCATTAGATTAGTTAGATGTGTATTAGAAATTTAAGAGACAATCTATTAGATTAAATAGATGTGTATTAGAAATTTAAGAGACAATCTATTAGATTAGATAGATGTGTATGAGAAATTTAGGAGACAATCTATTAGATTAGATAGATGTGTATTAGAAATGTAAGAGAAAATCTATTAGATTAAATAGATGTGTATTAGAAATTTAAGAGACAATCATTAGATTAGATAGATGTGTATTAGAAATTTAAGAGACAATCTATTAGATTAGATAGATGTGTATTAGAAATTTAAGAGACAATCATTAGATTAAATAGATGTGTATTAGAAATTTAAGAGACAATCTATTAGATTAAATAGATGTGTATTAGAAATTTAAGAGACAATCTATTAGATTAGATAGATGTGTATTAGAAATTTAATAGACAATCATTAGATTAAATAGATGTGTATTAGAAATTTAAGAGACAATCATTAGATTAAATAGATGTGTATTAGAAATTTAAGAGACAATCTATTAGATAAATAGATGTGTATTAGAAATTTAAGAGACAATCTATTAGATTAGATAGATGTGTATTAGAAATTTAAGAGACAATCATTAGATTAGATAGATGTGTATTAGAAATTTAAGAGACAATCTATTAGATTAGATTAATGTGTATTAGAAATTTAAGAGACAATCATTAGATTAAATAGATGTGTATTAGAAATTTAAGAGACAATCATTAGATTAGATAGATGTGTATTAGAAATTTAAGAGACAATCTATTAGATTAGATAGATGTGTATTAGAAATTTAAGAGACAATCATTAGATTAAATAGATGTGTATTAGAAATTGAAGCTACAATCTATTAGATTAAATAGATGTGTATTAGAAATTTAAGAGACAATCATTAGATTAAATAGATGTGTATTAGAAATTTAAGAGACAATCTATTAGATTAAATAGATATGTAGTAGAAATTTAAGAGACAATCTATTAGATTAGATAGATGTGTATTAGAAATTTAAGAGACAATCATTAGATTAGATAGATGTGTATTAGAAATTTAAGAGACAATCTATTAGATTAGATAGATGTGTATTAGAAATTTAAGAGACAATCATTAGATTAAATAGATGTGTATTAAAAATTTAAGAGACAATCATTAGATTAGATAGATGTGTATTAGAACTTTAAGAGACAATCTATTAGATTAGATAGATGTGTATTAGAAATTTAAGAGACAATCTATTAGATTAAATAGATGTGTATTAGAAATTTAAGAGACAATCATTAGATTAGATAGATGTGTATTAGAAATTTAAGAGACAATCATTAGATTAGATAGATGTGTATTAGAAATTTAAGAGACAATCTATTAGATTAAATAGATGTGTATTAGAAATTTAAGAGACAACCTATTAGATTAAATAGATGTGTATTAGAAATTTAAGAGACAATCTATTAGATTACATAAATGTGTATTAGAAATATAAGAGACAATCATTAGATTAAATAGTTGTGTATTATAAATTTAAGAGAAAATCGTTAGATTAGATAGATGTGTATTAGAAATTTAAGAGACAATAATTAGATTACATAGATGTGTATTAGAAATATAATAGACAATCTATTAGATTAGATAGATGTTTATTAGACATTTAAGAGACAATAATTAGATTAGATAGATGTGTATTAGAAATTTAAGAGACAATCTATTAGATTAGATAGATGTGTATTAGAAATTTAAGAGACAATCTATTAGATTAGATAGATGTGTATTAGAAATTTAAGAGACAATCATTAAATTAAATAGCTGTGTATTAGAAATTTAAGAGACAATCATTAGATTAGATAGATGTGTATTAGAAATTTAAGAGACAATCTATTAGATTAGATGGATGTGTATTAGAAATTTAAGAGACAATCTATTTGATTAGATAAATGTGTATTAGAAATTTAAGAGACAATCATTAGATTAGATAGATGTGTATTAGAAATTTAAGAGACAAACTATTAGATTAGATAGATGTGGATTAGAAATTTAAGAGACAATCTATTAGATTAGATAGATGTGTATTAGAAATTTAAGAGACAAACTATTAGATTAGATAGATGTGTATTAGAAATTTAAGAGACAATCATTAGATTAAATAGATGTGTATTAGAAATTTAAGAGACAATCATTAGATTAGACAGATGTGTATTAGAAATTTAAGAGACAATCTATTAGATTAGATAGATGTGTATTAGAAATTCAGGAGACAATCTATTAGATTAGATAGATGTGTATTAGAAATTTAAGAGACAATCTATAAGATTAGATAGATGTGGATTAGAAATTTAAGAGACAATCTATTAGATTAAATAGATGTGTATTAGAAATTTAAGAGACAATCATTAGATTAGATAGATGTGTATCAGAAATTTAAGAGACAATCATTAAATTAAATAGCTGTGTATTAGAAATTTAAGAGACAATCATTAGATTAGATAGATGTGTATTAGAAATTTAAGAGACAATCTATTAGATTAGATTGATGTGTATTAGAAATTTAAGAGACAATCTATTAGATTAGATAAATGTGTATTAGAAATTTAAGAGACAATCATTAGATTAGATAGATGTGTATCAGAAATTTAAGAGACAATTATTAGATTAAATAGATGTGTATCAGAAATTTAAGAGACAATCTATTAGATTAGATAGATGTGTATTAGAAATTTAAGAGACAAACATTAAATTAAATAGCTGTGTATTAGAAATTTAAGAGACAATCATTAGATTAGATAGATGTGTATCAGAAATTTAAGAGACAATCTATTAGATTAGATGGATGTGTATTAGAAATTTAAGAGACAATCATTAGATTAAATAGATGTGTATTAGAAATTTAAGAGACAATCATTAGATTAAACAGATGTGTATTAGAAATTTAAGAGACAATCTATTAGATTAAATAGATGTGTATTAGAAATTTAAGAGACAATCTATTAGATTAGATAGATGTGTATTAGAAATTTAAGAGACAATCATTAGATTACATAGATGTGTATTAGAAATTTAAGAGACAATCTATTAGATAAGATAGATGTGTATTAGAAATTTAAGAGACAATCATTAGATTAGATAGATGTGTATTAGAAATTAAAGAGACAATCTATTAGATTAGATAGATGTGTATTAGAAATTAAAGAGACAATCATTAGATTAAATAGATGTGTATTAGAAATTTAAGCTACAATCTATTAGATTAAATAGATGTGTATTAGAAATTTAAGAGACAATAATTAGATTAAATAGATGTGTATTAGAAATTTAAGAGACAATCTATTAGATTAAATAGATATGTATTAGAAATTTAAGAGACAATCTATAAGATTAGATAGATGTGGATTAGAAATTTAAGAGACAATCTATTAGATTAGATAGATGTGTAGTAGAAATTTAAGAGACAATCATTAGATTAGATAGATGTGTATTAGAAATTTAAGAGACAATCATTAGATTAGATAGATGTGTATTAGAAATTTAAGAGACAATCTATTAGATTAGATAGATGTGTATTAGAAATGTAAGAGACAATCTATTAGATTAAATAGATGTGTATTAGAAATTTAAGAGACAATCATTAGATTAGATAGATGTGTATTAGAAATTTAAGAGACAATCATTAGATTAGATAGATGTGTATTAGAAATTTAAGAGACAATCTATTAGATTAGATAGATGTGTATTAGAAATTTAAGAGACAATCTATAAGATTAGATAGATGTGGATTAGAAATTTAAGAGACAATCTATTAGATTAGATAGATGTGTAGTAGCAATTTAAGAGACAATCATTAGATTAGATAGATGTGTATTAGAAATATAATAGACAATCTATTAGATTAGATAGATGTGTATTAGACATTTAAGAGACAATCTATTAGATTAGATAGATGTGTATCAGAAATTTAAGAGACAATCTATTAGATTAGATTGATGTGTATTAGAAATTTAAGAGACAATCAATTAGATTAGATAGATGTGTATTAGAAATTTAAGAGACAATCATTAAATTAAATAGCTGTGTATTAGAAATTTAAGAGACAATCATTAGATTAGATAGATGTGTATTAGAAATTTAAGAGACAATCTATTAGCTTAGATGGATGTGTATTAGAAATTGAGGAGACAATCTATTAGATTAGATAAATGTGTATTAGAAATTTAAGAGACAATCATTAGATTAAATAGATGTGTATTAGAAAGTTAAGAGACAATCATTAGATTAGATAGATGTGTATTAGAAATTTAGGAGACAATCATTAGATTAAATACATGTGTATTAGAAATTTAAGAGACAATGATTAGATTAAATAGATGTGTATTAGAAATTTAAGAAACAATCATTAGATTAGATAGATGTGTATTAGAAATTTAAGAGACAATCATTAGATTAAATAGATGTGTATTAGAAATTTCAGAGACAATCTATTAGATTAGATAGATGTGTATTAGAAAGTGAAGAGACAATCTATTAGATTAGATAGATGTGTATTAGAAATTTAAGAGACAATCATTAGATTAGATAGATGTGTATTAGAAATTTAAGAGACAATCATTAGATTAGATATATGTGTATTAGAAATTTAAGAGACAATCTATTAGATTAGATAGATGTGTATTAGAAATTTAAGAGACAATCCTTAGATTAAATAGATGTGTATTAGAAATTTAAGAGACAATCATTAGATTAGATAGATGTGTATTAGAAATTTAAGAGACAATCATTAGATTAAATAGATGTGTATTAGAAATTTAAGAGACAATCATTAGATTAGATAGATGTGTATTAGAAATTTAGGAGACAATCATTAGATTTAATACATGTGTATTAGAAATTTAAGAGACAATCATTAGATTAAATAGATGTGTATTAGAAATTTAAGAGACAATCTATTAGATTAGATAGATGTGTATTAGAAATTTAAGAGACAATCATTAGATTAAATAGATGTGTATTAGAAATTTCAGAGACAATCTATTAGATTAGATAGATGTGTATTAGAAAGTGAAGAGACAATCTATTAGATTAGATAGATGTGTATTAGAAATTTAAGAGACAATCATTAGATTAGATATATGTGTATTAGAAATTTAAGAGACAATCATTAGATTAGATATATGTGTATTAGAAATTTAAGAGACAGCATATTAGATTAGATAGATGTGTATTAGAAATTAAAGAGACAATCATTAGATTAGATAGATGGGTATTAGAAATTTAAGAGACAACCTATTAGATTAGATAGATGTGTATTAGAAATTTAAGAGACAATCATTAGATTAGATAGATGTGTATTAGAAATTTAAGAGACAATCATTAGATTAGATCGATGTGTATTAGAAATTTAGAGACAAACTATTAGATTAAATAGATGTGTATTAGAAATTTAAGAGACAACCTGTTAGATTAAATAGATGTGTATTAGAAATTTAAGAGAGAATCATTAGATTAGATAGATGTGTATTAGAAATTTAAGAGACAATCATTAGATTAGATAGATGTGTATTAGGAATTTACGAGACAATGTATTAGATTAAATAGATGTGTATTAGAAATTTAAGAGACAACCTATTAGATTAAATAGATGTGTATTAGAAATTTAAGAGACAATCTATTAGATTACATAAATGTGTATTGGAAATTTAAGAGACAATCATTAGATTAAATAGTTGTGTATTATAAATTTAAGAGAAAATCGTTAGATTAGATAGATGTGTATTAGAAATTAAAGAGACAGAAATTAGATTACATAGATGTGTATTGGAAATATAATAGACAATCTATTAGATTAGATAGATGTGTATTAGACATATAAGAGACAATCTATTAGATTATATAGATGTGTATCAGAAATTTAAGAGACAATCTATTAGATTAGATAGATGTGTATTAGAAATTTAAGAGACAATCATTAAATTAAATAGCTGTGTATTAGAAATTTAAGAGACAATCATTAGATTAGATAGATGTGTATTAGAAATTTAAGAGACAATCTATTAGATTAGATGGATGTGTATTAGAAATTTAAGAGACAATCTATTAGATTAGATAAATGTGTATTAGAAATTCAAGAGACAATCATTAGATTAGATAGATGTGTATTAGAAATTTAAGAGACAAACTATTAGATTAAATAGATGGGTATTAGAAATTTAAGAGACAATCATTAGATTAGACAGATGTGTATTAGAAATTTAAGAGACAATCTATTAGATTAGATGGATGTGTATTAGAAATTTAAGAGACAATCATTAGATTAGATATATGTGTATTAGAAATTACAGAGACAATCTATTAGATTAGATAGATGTGTATTAGAAATTTAAGAGACAATCCTTAGATTAGATAGATGTGTATTAGAAATTTAAGAGACAATCATTAGATTAAATAGATGTGTATTAGAAATTTAAGAGACAATCATTAGATTAGATAGATGTGTATTAGAAATTTAAGAGACAATCATTAGATTAAATAGATGTGTATTAGAAATTTAAGAGACAATCATTAGATTAAATAGATGTGTATTACAAATTTCAGAGACAATCATTAGATTAGATAGATGTGTATTAGAAATTTAAGAGACAATCGATTAGATTAAATAGATGTGTATTAAAAATTCACGAGACAATCATTAGATTAAATAGATGTGTATTAGAAATTTAAGAGACAATCTATTAGATTACATGAATGTGTATTAGAAATTTAAGAGACAATCATTAGATTTAATAGATGTGTATTAGATATTGAAGAGACAATCATTAGATTAGATAGATGTGTATTAGAAATTTAAGAGACAATCATTAGATTAAATAGATGTGTATTAGAAATTTAAGAGACAATCATTAGATTAAATAGATGTTTATTAGACATTTAAGGGACAATCTATTAGATTAGATAGATGTGTATCAGAAATTTAAGAGACAATCTATTAGATTAGATAGATGTGTATTAGAAATTTAAGAGACAATCTATTAGATTAGATAGATGTGTATTAGAAATTTAAGAGACAATCATTAAATTAAATAGCTGTGTATTAGAAATTTAAGAGACAATCATTAGATTAGATAGATGTGTATTAGAAATTTAAGAGACAATCTATTAGATTAGATGGATGTGTATTAGAAATTTAAGAGACAATCTATTAGATTAGATAGATGTGTATTAGAAATTTAAGAGACAATCTATTAGATTAGATAAATGTGTATTAGAAATGTAAGAGACAATCATTAGATTAGATAGATGTATATTAGAAATTTAAGAGACAAACTATTAGATTAAATAGATGTGTATTAGAAATTTAAGAGACAATCATTAGATTAGACAGATGTGTATTAGAAATTTAAGAGACAATCTATTAGATTAGATGGATGTGTATTAGAAATTTAAGAGACAATCATTAGATTAGATATATGGGTATTAGAAATTTAAGAGACAATCATTAGATTAGATAGATGTGTATTAGAAATTAAAGAGACAATCTATTAGATTAGATAGATGTGTATTAGAAATTTAAGAGACAATCATTAGATTAGATAGATGTGTATTAGAAATTTAAGAGACAATAATTAGATTAAATAGATGTGTATTAGAAATTTAAGAGACAATCATTAGATTAAATAGATGTGTATTAGAAATTTAAGAGACAATCATTAGATTAGATAGATGTGTATTAGAAATTTAAGAGACAATCATTAGATTAAAAAGATGTGTATTAGAAATTTAAGAGACAATCATTAGATTAGATAGATGTGTATTAGAAATTTAAGAGACAATCTATTAGATTAGATAGATGTGTATTAGAAATTTAAGAGACAATCTATTAGATTAAATAGAAGTGTATTAGAAATTTAAGAGACAATCATTAGATTAGATAGATGTGTATTAGAAATTTAAGAGACAATCTATTAGATTAAATAGATGTGTATTAGAAATTTAAGAGACAATCTATTAGATTACATAAATGTGTATTAGAAATTTAAGAGACAATCATTAGATTAAATAGTTGTGTATTATAAATTTAAGAGAAAATCGTTAGATTAGATAGATGTGTATTAGAAATTTAAGAGACAATAATTAGATTACATAGATGTGTATTAGAAATATAATAGACAATCTATTAGATGAGATAGATGCTTATTAGACATTTAAGAGACAATCTATTAGATTAGATAGATGTGTATTAGAAATTTAAGAGACAATCTATTAGATTAGATAGATGTGTATTAGAAATTTAAGAGACAATCTATTAGATTAGATAGATGTGTATTAGAAATTTAAGAGACAATCATTAAATTAAATAGCTGTGTATTAGAAATTTAAGAGACAATCGTTAGATTAGATGGATGTGTATTAGAAATTTAAGAGACAATCTATTAGATTAGATAAATGTGTATTAGAAATTTAAGAGACAATCATTAGATTAGATAGATGTGTATTAGAAATTTAAGAGACAAACTATTAGATTAGATAGATGTGGATTAGAAATTTAAGAGACAATCTATTAGATTAGATAGATGTGTATTAGAAATTTAAGAGACAAACTATTAGATTAGATAGATGTGTATTAGAAATTTAAGAGACAATCATTAGATTAAATAGATGTGTATTAGAAATTTAAGAGACAATCATTAGATTAGACAGATGTGTATAAGAAATTTAAGAGACAATCTATTAGATTAGATAGATGTGTATTAGAAATTTAAGAGACAATAATTAGATTAGATAGATGTGTATTAGAAATTTAAGAGACAATCTATTAGATTAAATAGATGTGTATTAGAAATTTAAGAGACAATCTATTAGATTACATAAATGTGTATTAGAAATTTAAGAGACAATCATTAGATTAAATAGTTGTGTATTATAAATTTAAGAGAAAATCGTTAGATTAGATAGATTTGTATTAGAAATTTAAGAGACAATAATTAGATTACATAGACGTGTATTAGAAATATAATAGACAATCTATTAGATGAGATAGATGCTTATTAGACATTTAAGAGACAATCTATTAGATTAGATAGATGTGTATCAGAAATTTAAGAGACAATCTATTAGATTAGATAGATGTGTATTAGAAATTTAAGAGACAATCTATTAGATTAGATAGATGTGTATTAGAAATTTAAGAGACAATCATTAAATTAAATAGCTGTGTATTAGAAATTTAAGAGACAATCGTTAGATTAGATGGATGTGTATTAGAAATTTAAGAGACAATCTATTAGATTAGATAAATGTGTATTAGAAATTTAAGAGACAATCATTAGATTAGATAGATGTGTATTAGAAATTTAAGAGACAAACTATTAGATTAGATAGATGTGGATTAGAAATTTAAGAGACAATCTATTAGATTAGATAGATGTGTATTAGAAATTTAAGAGACAAACTATTAGATTAGATAGATGTGTATTAGAAATTTAAGAGACAATCATTAGATTAAATAGATGTGTATTAGAAATTTAAGAGACAATCATTAGATTAGACAGATGTGTATTAGAAATTTAAGAGACAATCTATTAGATTAGATAGATTTGTATTAGAAATTTAAGAGACAATCTATTAGATTAGATAGATGTGTATTAGAAATTTAAGAGACAATCTATTAGATTAGATAGATGTGTATTAGAAATTTAAGAGACAATCTATTAGATTAGATAGATGTGTATTAGAAATTTAAGAGACAATCTATAAGATTAGATAGATGCGGATTAGAAATTTAAGAGACAATCTATTAGATTAGATAGATGTGTAGTAGAAATTTAAGAGACAATCATTAGATTAGATAGATGTGTATTAGAAATTTAAGAGACAATCATTAGATTAGATAGATGTGTATTAGAAATTTAAGAGACAATCTATTAGATTAAATAGTTGTGTATTATAAATTTAAGAGAAAATCGTTAGATTAGATAGATGTGTATTAGAAATTTAAGAGACAATAATTAGATTACATAGATGTGTATTAGAAATATAATAGACAATCTGCTAGATTAGATAGATGTTTATTAGACATTTAAGAGACAATCTATTAGATTAGATAGATGTGTATCAGAAATTTAAGAGACAATCTATTAGATTAGATAGATGTGTATTAGAAATTTAAGAGACAATCTATTAGATTAGATAGATGTGTATTAGAAATTTAAGAGACAATCATTAAATTAAATAGCTGTGTATTAGAAATTTAAGAGACAATCATTAGATTAGATGGATGTGTATTAGAAATTTAAGAGACAATCTATTAGATTAGATGGATGTGTATTAGAAATTTAAGAGACAATCATTAGATTAGATAGATGTGTATTAGAAATTTAAGAGACAATCATTAGATTAGATAGATGTGTATTAGAAATTTAAGAGACAATCATTAAATTAAATAGCTGTGTATTAGAAATTTAAGAGACAATCTATTAGATTAGATGGATGTGTATTAGAAATTTAAGAGACAATCATTAGATTAGATAGATGTGTATTAGAAATTTAAGAGACAATCATTAGATTAGATAGATGTGTATTAGAAATTTAAGAGACAATCATTAAATTAAATAGCTGTGTATTAGAAATTTAAGAGACAATCTATTAGATTAGATGGATGTGTATTAGAAATTTAAGAGACAATCATTAGATTAGATAGATGTGTATTAGAAATTTAAGAGACAATCATTAAATTAAATAGCTGTGTATTAGAAATTTAAGAGACAATCTATTAGATTAGATGGATGTGTATTAGAAATTCAAGAGACAATCTATTAGATTAGATAAATGTGTATTAGAAATTTAAGAGACAATCATTAGATTAGATAGATGTGTATTAGAAATTTAAGAGACAAACTATTAGATTAGATAGATGTGGATTAGAAATTTTAGAGACAATCTATTAGATTAGATAGATGTGTATTAGAAATTTAAGAGACAAACTATTAGATTAGATAGATGTGTATTAGAAATTTAAGACACAATCTATTAGATTAAATAGATGTGTATAAGAAATTTAAGAGACAATCTATTAGATTAGATAGATGTGTAGTAGAAATTTAAGAGACAATCATTAGATTAGATAGATGTGTATTAGAAATTTAAGAGACAATCATTAGATTAGATAGATGTGTATTAGTAATTTAAGAGACAATCTATTAGATTAGATAGATGTGTATTAGAACTGTAAGAGACAATCTATTAGATTAAATAGATGTG
The DNA here is from genome assembly GCF_053919585.1 of Euprymna scolopes. NCBI lineage: Eukaryota > Metazoa > Mollusca > Cephalopoda > Sepiida > Sepiolidae > Euprymna > Euprymna scolopes. The sequence goes on from NC_136501.1 coordinate 78,242,711, forward strand.
TATTAGAAATTTAAGAGACAATCATTAGATTAGATAGATGTGTATCAGAAATTTAAGAGACAATCATTAGATTAGATAGATGTGTATTAGAAATTTAAGAGACAATCTATTAGATTAGATAGATGTGTATTAGAAATTTAAGAGACAATCCATAAGATTAGATAGATGTGGATTAGAAATTTAAGAGACAATCTATTAGATTAGATAGATGTGTAGTAGAAATTTAAGAGACAATCATTAGATTAGATAGATGTGTATTAGAAATTTAAGAGACAATCATTAGATTAGATAGATGTGTATTAGAAATTTAAGAGACAATCATTAGATTAAATAGATGTGTATTAGAAATTTAAGAGACAATCATTAGATTAGATAGATGTGTATTAGAAATTTAGGAGACAATCATTAGATTTAATACATGTGTATTAGAAATTTAAGAGACAATCATTAGATTAAATAGATGTGTATTAGAAATTTAAGAGACAATCATTAGATTAGATAGATGTGTATTAGAAATTTAAGAGACAATCATTAGATTAAATAGATGTGTATTAGAAATTTCAGAGACAATCTATTAGATTAGATAGATGTGTATTAGAAAGTGAAGAGACAATCTATTAGATTAGATAGATGTGTATTAGAAATTTAAGAGACAATCATTAGATTAGATATATGTGTATTAGAAATTTAAGAGACAATCATTAGATTAGATATATGTGTATTAGAAATTTAAGAGACAGCATATTAGATTAGATAGATGTGTATTAGAAATTAAAGAGACAATCATTAGATTAGATAGATGGGTATTAGAAATTTAAGAGACAACCTATTAGATTAAATAGATGTGTATTAGAAATTTAAGAGACAATCATTAGATTAGATAGATTTGTATTAGAAATTTAAGAGACAATCATTAGATTAGATCGATGTGTATTAGAAATTTAAGAGACAAACTATTAGATTACATAGATGTGTATTAGAAATTTAAGAGACAACCTGTTAGATTAAATAGATGTGTATTAGAAATTTAAGAGACAATCATTAGATTAGATAGATGTGTATTATAAATTTAAGAGAAAATCGTTAGATTAGATAGATGTGTATTAGAAATTTAAGAGACAATAATTAGATTACATAGATGTGTATTAGAAATATAATAGACAATCTATTAGATGAGATAGATGCTTATTAGACATTTAAGAGACAATCTATTAGATTAGATAGATGTGTATCAGAAATTTAAGAGACAATCTATTAGATTAGATAGATGTGTATTAGAAATTTAAGAGACAATCTATTAGATTAGATAGATGTGTATTAGAAATTTAAGAGACAATCATTAAATTAAATAGCTGTGTATTAGAAATTTAAGAGACAATCGTTAGATTAGATGGATGTGTATTAGAAATTTAAGAGACAATCTATTAGATTAGATAAATGTGTATTAGAAATTTAAGAGACAATCATTAGATTAGATAGATGTGTATTAGAAATTTAAGAGACAATCATTAGATTAAATAGATGTGTATTAGAAATTTAAGAGACAATCATTAGATTAGACAGATGTGTATAAGAAATTTAAGAGACAATCTATTAGATTAGATAGATGTGTATTAGAAATTTAAGAGACAATAATTAGATTAGATAGATGTGTATTAGAAATTTAAGAGACAATCTATTAGATTAAATAGATGTGTATTAGAAATTTAAGAGACAATCTATTAGATTACATAAATGTGTATTAGAAATTTAAGAGACAATCATTAGATTAAATAGTTGTGTATTATAAATTTAAGAGAAAATCGTTAGATTAGATAGATTTGTATTAGAAATTTAAGAGACAATAATTAGATTACATAGAAATATAATAGACAATCTATTAGATGAGATAGATGCTTATTAGACATTTAAGAGACAATCTATTAGATTAGATAGATGTGTATCAGAAATTTAAGAGACAATCTATTAGATTAGATAGATGTGTATTAGAAATTTAAGAGACAATCTATTAGATTAGATAGATGTGTATTAGAAATTTAAGAGACAATCATTAAATTAAATAGCTGTGTATTAGAAATTTAAGAGACAATCGTTAGATTAGATGGATGTGTATTAGAAATTTAAGAGACAATCTATTAGATTAGATAAATGTGTATTAGAAATTTAAGAGACAATCATTAGATTAGATAGATGTGTATTAGAAATTTAAGAGACAAACTATTAGATTAGATAGATGTGGATTAGAAATTTAAGAGACAATCTATTAGATTAGATAGATGTGTATTAGAAATTTAAGAGACAAACTATTAGATTAGATAGATGTGTATTAGAAATTTAAGAGACAATCATTAGATTAAATAGATGTGTATTAGAAATTTAAGAGACAATCATTAGATTAGACAGATGTGTATTAGAAATTTAAGAGACAATCTATTAGATTAGATAGATGTGTATTAGAAATTTAAGAGACAATCTATTAGATTAGATAGATGTGTATTAGAAATTTAAGAGACAATCTATTAGATTAGATAGATGTGTATTAGAAATTTAAGAGACAATCTATAAGATTAGATAGATGTGGATTAGAAATTTAAGAGACAATCTATTAGATTAGATAGATGTGTAGTAGAAATTTAAGAGACAATCATTAGATTAGATAGATGTGTATTAGAAATTTAAGAGACAATCATTAGATTAGATAGATGTGTATTAGAAATTTAAGAGACAATCTATTAGATTAAATAGTTGTGTATTATAAATTTAAGAGAAAATCGTTAGATTAGATAGATGTGTATTAGAAATTTAAGAGACAATAATTAGATTACATAGATGTGTATTAGAAATATAATAGACAATCTGCTAGATTAGATAGATGTTTATTAGACATTTAAGAGACAATCTATTAGATTAGATAGATGTGTATCAGAAATTTAAGAGACAATCTATTAGATTAGATAGATGTGTATTAGAAATTTAAGAGACAATCTATTAGATTAGATAGATGTGTATTAGAAATTTAAGAGACAATCATTAAATTAAATAGCTGTGTATTAGAAATTTAAGAGACAATCATTAGATTAGATGGATGTGTATTAGAAATTTAAGAGACAATCTATTAGATTAGATGGATGTGTATTAGAAATTTAAGAGACAATCATTAGATTAGATAGATGTGTATTAGAAATTTAAGAGACAATCATTAGATTAGATAGATGTGTATTAGAAATTTAAGAGACAATCATTAAATTAAATAGCTGTGTATTAGAAATTTAAGAGACAATCTATTAGATTAGATGGATGTGTATTAGAAATTTAAGAGACAATCATTAGATTAGATAGATGTGTATTAGAAATTTAAGAGACAATCATTAGATTAGATAGATGTGTATTAGAAATTTAAGAGACAATCATTAAATTAAATAGCTGTGTATTAGAAATTTAAGAGACAATCTATTAGATTAGATGGATGTGTATTAGAAATTTAAGAGACAATAATTAGATTAGATAGATGTGTATTAGAAATTTAAGAGACAATCATTAAATTAAATAGCTGTGTATTAGAAATTTAAGAGACAATCTATTAGATTAGATGGATGTGTATTAGAAATTCAAGAGACAATCTATTAGATTAGATAAATGTGTATTAGAAATTTAAGAGACAATCATTAGATTAGATAGATTTGTATTAGAAATTTAAGAGACAAACTATTAGATTAGATAGATGTGGATTAGAAATTTAAGAGACAATCTATTAGATTAGATAGATGTGTATTAGAAATTTAAGAGACAAACTATTAGATTAGATAGATGTGTATTAGAAATTTAAGACACAATCTATTAGATTAAATAGATGTGTATAAGAAATTTAAGAGACAATCTATTAGATTAGATAGATGTGTAGTAGAAATTTAAGAGACAATCATTAGATTAGATAGATGTGTATTAGAAATTTAAGAGACAATCATTAGATTAGATAGATGTGTATTAGTAATTTAAGAGACAATCTATTAGATTAGATAGATGTGTATTAGAACTGTAAGAGACAATCTATTAGATTAAATAGATGTGTATTAGAAATTTAAGAGACAATCATTAGATTAGATAGATGTGTATTAGAAATTTAAGAGACAATCATTAGATTAGATAGATGTGTATTAGAAATTTAAGAGACAATCTATTAGATTAGATAGATGTGTATTAGAAATTTAAGAGACAATCCATAAGATTAGATAGATGTGGATTAGAAATTTAAGAGACAATCTATTAGATTAGATAGATGTGTAGTAGAAATTTAAGAGACAATCATTAGATTAGATAGATGTGTATTAGAAATTTAAGAGACAATCATTAGATTAGATAGATGTGTATTAGAAATTTAAGAGACAATCATTAGATTAAATAGATGTGTATTAGAAATTTAAGAGACAATCATTAGATTAGATAGATGTGTATTAGAAATTTAGGAGACAATCATTAGATTTAATACATGTGTATTAGAAATTTAAGAGACAATCATTAGATTAAATAGATGTGAATTAGAAATTTAAGAGACAATCATTAGATTAGATAGATGTGTATTAGAAATTTAAGAGACAATCATTAGATTAAATAGATGTGTATTAGAAATTTCAGAGACAATCTATTAGATTAGATAGATGTGTATTAGAAAGTGAAGAGACAATCTATTAGATTAGATAGATGTGTATTAGAAATTTAAGAGACAATCATTAGATTAGATATATGTGTATTAGAAATTTAAGAGACAATCATTAGATTAGATATATGTGTATTAGAAATTTAAGAGACAGCATATTAGATTAGATAGATGTGTATTAGAAATTAAAGAGACAATCATTAGATTAGATAGATGGGTATTAGAAATTTAAGAGACAACCTATTAGATTAAATAGATGTGTATTAGAAATTTAAGAGACAATCATTAGATTAGATAGATTTGTATTAGAAATTTAAGAGACAATCATTAGATTAGATCGATGTGTATTAGAAATTTAAGAGACAAACTATTAGATTACATAGATGTGTATTAGAAATTTAAGAGACAACCTGTTAGATTAAATAGATGTGTATTAGAAATTTAAGAGACAATCATTAGATTAGATAGATGTGTATTAGAAATTTAAGAGACAATCATTAGATTAGATAGATGTGTATTAGGAATTTACGAGACAATCTATTAGATTAAATAGATGTGTATTAGAAATTTAAGAGACAACCTATTAGATTAAATAGATGTGTATTAGAAATTTAAGAGACAATCTATTAGATTACATAAATGTGTATTAGAAATTTAAGAGACAATCATTAGATTAAATAGTTGTGTATTATAAATTATAGAGAAAATCGTTAGATTAGATAGATGTGTATTAGAAATTTAAGAGACAGAAATTAGATTACATAGATGTGTATTGGAAATATAATAGACAATCTATTAGATTAGATAGATGTGTATTAGACATTTAAGAGACAATCTATTAGATTAGATAGATGTGTATCAGAAATTTAAGAGACAATCTATTAGATTAGATAGATGTGTATTAGAAATTTAAGAGACAATCTATTAGATTAGATAGATGTGTATTAGAAATTTAAGAGACAATCATTAAATTAAATAGCTGTGTATTAGAAATTTAAGAGACAATCATTAGATTAGATAGATGTGTATTAGAAATTTAAGAGACAATCTATTAGATTAGATGGATGTGTATTAGAAATTTAAGAGACAATCTATTAGATTAGATATATGTGTATTAGAAATTTAAGAGACAATCATTAGATTAGATAGATGTGTATTAGAAATTTAAGAGACAAACTATTAGATTAAATAGATGTGTATTAGAAATTTAAGAGACAATCATTAGATTAGACAGATGTGTATTAGAAATTTAAGAGACAATCTATTAGATTAGATGGATGTGTATTAGAAATTTAAGAGACAATCATTAGATTAGATATATGTGTATTAGAAATTTAAGAGACAATCATTAGATTAGATAGATGTGTATTATAAATTAAAGAGACAATCTATTAGATTAGATAGATGTGTATTAGAAATTTAAGAGACAATCCTTAGATTAGATAGATGTGTATTAGAAATTTAAGAGACAATCATTAGATTAGATAGATGTGTATTAGAAATTTAAGAGACAATCATTAGATTAGATAGATGTGTATTAGAAATTTAAGAGACAATAATTAGATTAAATAGATGTGTATTAGAAATTTAAGAGACAATCATTTGATTAAATAGATGTGTATTAGAAATTGAAGAGACAATCATTAGATTAGATAGATGTGTATTAGAAATTTAAGAGACAATCATTAGATTAAATAGATGTGTATTAGAAATTTAAGAGACAATCATTAGATTAAATAGATGTGTATTACAAATTTCAGAGACAATCATTAGATTAGATAGATGTGTATTAGAAATTTAAGAGACAATCGATTAGATTAAATAGATGTGTATTAGAAATTCACGAGACAATAATTAGATTAAATAGATGTGTATTAGAAATTTAAGAGACAATCTATTAGATTACATGAATGTGTATTAGAAATTTAAGAGACAATCATTAGATTAAAAAGTTGTGTATTATAAATTTAAGAGAAAATCGTTAGATTAGATAGATGTGTATTAGAAATTTAAGAGACAATCTATTAGATTAGATAGATGTTTATTAGAAATATAATAGACAATAATTAGATTAGATAGATGTTTATTAGACATTTAAGGGACAATCTATTAGATTAGATAGATGTGTATCAGAAATTTAAGAGACAATCTATTAGCTTAGATGGATGTGTATTAGAAATTTAAGAGACAATCTATTAGATGAGATAGATGTGTATTAGAAATTTTAGAGACAATCTATTAGATTAAATAGCTGTGTATTAGAAATATAAGAGACAATCATTAGATTAGATAGATGTGTATTAGAAATTTAAGAGACAATCTATTAGATTAGATGGATGTGTATTAGAAATTTAAGAGACAATCTATTAGATTAGATAGATGTGTATTAGAAATTTAAGAGACAATCTATTAGATTAGATAAATGTGTATTAGAAATGTAAGAGACAATCATTAGATTAGATAGATGTATATTAGAAATTTAAGAGACAAACTATTAGATTAAATAGATGTGTATTAGAAATTTAAGAGACAATCATTAGATTAGACAGATGTGTATTAGAAATTTAAGAGACAATCTATTAGATTAGATGGATGTGTATTAGAAATTTAAGAGACAATCATTAGATTAGATATATGTGTATTAGAAATTTAAGAGACAATCATTAGATTAGATAGATGTGTATTAGAAATTAAAGAGACAATCTATTAGATTAGATAGATGTGTATTAGAAATTTAAGAGACAATCATTAGATTAGATAGATGTGTATTAGAAATTTAAGAGACAATGATTAGATTAAATAGATGTGTATTAGAAATTTAAGAGACAATCATTAGATTAGATAGATGTGTATTAGAAATGTAAGAGACAATAGTTAGATTAAATAGATGTGTATTAGAAATTTAAGAGACAATCATTAGATTAAATAGATGTGTATTAGAAATTTAAGAGACAATCATTAGATTAGATAGATGTGTATTAGAAATTTAAGAGAAAATCATTAGATTAAATAGATGTGTATTAGAAATTTAAGAGACAATCATTAGATTAAATAGATGTGTATTAGAAATTTAAGAGACAATCATTAGATTAGATAGATGTGTATTATAAATTTAAGAGACAATCATTAGATTAAATAGATGTGTATTAGAAATTTAAGAGACAATCTATTAGATTAAATAGATGTGTATTAGAAATTTAAGAGACAATCATTAGATTAAATAGATGTGTATTAGAAATTTAAGAGACAATCATTAGATTAGATAGATGTGTATTAGAAATTTAAGAGACAATCGATTAGATTAAATAGATGGGTATTAGAAATTCACGAGACAATCATTAGATTAAATAGATGTGTATTAGAAATTTAAGAGACAATCTATTAGATTACATGAATGTGTATTAGAAATATAATAGACAGTCTATTAGATTAGATAGATGTGTATTAGACATTTAAGAGACAAACTATTAGATTAGATAGATGTGTATCAGAAATTTAAGAGACAATCTATTAGATTAGATAGATGTGTATTAGAAATTTAAGAGAAAATCTGTTAGATTAGATAGATGTGTATTAGAAATTTAAGAGACAATCATTAAATTAAATAGCTGTGTATTAGAAATTTAAGAGACAATCATTAGATTAGATAGATGTGTATTAGAAATTTAAGAGACAATCTATTAGATTAGATGGATGTGTATTAGAAATTTAAGAGACAATCTATTATATAAGATAAATGTGTATTAGAAATTTAAGAGACAATCATTAGATTAGATAGATGTGTATTAGAAATTTAAGAGACAAACTATTAGATTAAATAGATGTGTATTAGAAATTTAAGAGACAATCATTAGATTAGACAGATGTGTATTAGAAATTTAAGAGACAATCTATTAGATTAGATGGATGTGTATTAGAAATTTAAGAGACAATCATTAGATTAGATATATGTGTATTAGAAATTAAAGAGACAATCATTAGATTAGATAGATGTGTATTAGAAATTAAAGAGACAATCTATTAGATTAGATAGATGTGTATTAGAAATTTAAGAGACAATCATTAGATTAGATAGATGTGTATTAGAAATTTAAGAGACAATCATTAGATTAAATAGATGTGTATTAGAAATTTAAGAGACAATCATTAGATTAGATAGATGTGTATTAGAAATTTAAGAGACAATAATTAGATTAAATAGATGTGTATTAGAAATTTAAGACACAATCATTAGATTAAATAGATGTGTATTAGAAATTTAAGAGACAATCATTAGATTAGATAGATGTGTATTAGAAATTTAAGAGACAATCATTAGATTAGATAGATGTGTATTAGAAATTTAAGACACAATCATTAGATTAGATAGATGTGTATTAGAAATTTAAGAGACAATCATTGGATTAAATAGATGTGTATTAGAAATTTAAGAGACAATCATTAGATTAGATAGATGTGTATTAGAAATTTAAGACACAATCATTAGATTAGATAGATGTGTATTAGAAATTTAAGAAACAATCGTTAGATTAAATAGATGTGTATTAGAAATTTAAGAGACAATCATTAGATTAAATAGATGTGTATTAGAAATTTAAGAGACAATCATTAGATTAGATAGATGTGTATTAGAAATTTAAGAGACAATCATTGGATTAAATAGATGTGTATTAGAAATTTAAGAGACAATCATTAGATTAAATAGATGTGTATTAGAAATTTAAGAGACAATCATTAGATTAGATAGATGTGTATTAGAAATTTAAGAAACAATCATTAGATTAAATAGATGTGTATTAGAAATTTAAGAAACAATCGTTAGATTAAATAGATGTGTATTAGAAAGTTAAGAGACAATCTATTAGATTAGATAGATGTGTATTAGAAATTTAAGAGACAATCATTGGATTAAATAGATGTGTATTAGAAATTTTACAGACAATCATTAGATTAGATAGAAGTGTATTATAAATTTAAGAGACAATCGTTAGATTAAATAGATGTGTATTAGAAATTTAAGAGACAATCATTAGATTAGATAGATGTGTATTAGAAATTTAAGAGACAATCATTAGATTAAATAGATGTGTATTAGAAATTTAAGAGACAATCATTAGATTAGATAGATGTGTATTAGAAATTTAGGAGACAATCATTAGATTAAATACATGTGTATTAGAAATTTAAGAGAAATGATTAGATTAAATAGATGTGTATTAGAAATTTAAGAGACAATCATTAGATTAGATAGATGTGTATTAGAAATTTAAGAGACAATCATTAGATTAAATAGATGTGTATTAGAAATTTCAGAGACAATCTATTAGATTAGATAGATGTGTATTAGAAATTTAAGAGACAATCATTAGATTAGATAGATGAGTATTAGAAATTTAAGAGACAATCATTAGATTAAATAGATGTGTATTAGAAATTTAAAAGAAAATCATTAGCTTAGATAGATGTGTATTAGAAATTTAAGAGACAATCATTAGATTAGATAGATGTGTATTCCAAATTCAAGAGACAATCATTAGATTAGATAGATGTGTATTAGAAATTAAAGAGACAATCATTAGATTAGATAGATGTGTATTAGAAAGTTGAGATACAATCATTAGATTAAATAAATGTGTATTAGAAATTTAAGAGACAATCATTAGATTAGATAGATTTGTATTAGAAATTTAAGAGACAATCATTAGATTAGATCGATGTGTATTAGAAATTTAAGAGACAAACTATTAGATTACATAGATGTGTATTAGAAATTTAAGAGACAACCTGTTAGATTAAATAGATGTGTATTAGAAATTTAAGAGACAATCATTAGATTAGATAGATGTGTATTAGAAATTTAAGAGACAATCATTAGATTAGATAGATGTGTATTAGGAATTTACGAGACAATCTATTAGATTAAATAGATGTGTATTAGAAATTTAAGAGACAACCTATTAGATTAAATAGATGTGTATTAGAAATTTAAGAGACAATCTATTAGATTACATAAATGTGTATTAGAAATTTAAGAGACAATCATTAGATTAAATAGTTGTGTATTATAAATTATAGAGAAAATCGTTAGATTAGATAGATGTGTATTAGAAATTTAAGAGACAGAAATTAGATTACATAGATGTGTATTGGAAATATAATAGACAATCTATTAGATTAGATAGATGTGTATTAGACATTTAAGAGACAATCTATTAGATTAGATAGATGTGTATCAGAAATTTAAGAGACAATCTATTAGATTAGATAGATGTGTATTAGAAATTTAAGAGACAATCTATTAGATTAGATAGATGTGTATTAGAAATTTAAGAGACAATCATTAAATTAAATAGCTGTGTATTAGAAATTTAAGAGACAATCATTAGATTAGATAGATGTGTATTAGAAATTTAAGAGACAATCTATTAGATTAGATGGATGTGTATTAGAAATTTAAGAGACAATCTATTAGATTAGATATATGTGTATTAGAAATTTAAGAGACAATCATTAGATTAGATAGATGTGTATTAGAAATTTAAGAGACAAACTATTAGATTAAATAGATGTGTATTAGAAATTTAAGAGACAATCATTAGATTAGACAGATGTGTATTAGAAATTTAAGAGACAATCTATTAGATTAGATGGATGTGTATTAGAAATTTAAGAGACAATCATTAGATTAGATATATGTGTATTAGAAATTTAAGAGACAATCATTAGATTAGATAGATGTGTATTATAAATTAAAGAGACAATCTATTAGATTAGATAGATGTGTATTAGAAATTTAAGAGACAATCCTTAGATTAGATAGATGTGTATTAGAAATTTAAGAGACAATCATTAGATTAGATAGATGTGTATTAGAAATTTAAGAGACAATCATTAGATTAGATAGATGTGTATTAGAAATTTAAGAGACAATAATTAGATTAAATAGATGTGTATTAGAAATTTAAGAGACAATCATTTGATTAAATAGATGTGTATTAGAAATTGAAGAGACAATCATTAGATTAGATAGATGTGTATTAGAAATTTAAGAGACAATCATTAGATTAAATAGATGTGTATTAGAAATTTAAGAGACAATCATTAGATTAAATAGATGTGTATTACAAATTTCAGAGACAATCATTAGATTAGATAGATGTGTATTAGAAATTTAAGAGACAATCGATTAGATTAAATAGATGTGTATTAGAAATTCACGAGACAATAATTAGATTAAATAGATGTGTATTAGAAATTTAAGAGACAATCTATTAGATTACATGAATGTGTATTAGAAATTTAAGAGACAATCATTAGATTAAATAGTTGTGTATTATAAATTTAAGAGAAAATCGTTAGATTAGATAGATGTGTATTAGAAATTTAAGAGACAATCTATTAGATTAGATAGATGTTTATTAGAAATATAATAGACAATAATTAGATTAGATAGATGTTTATTAGACATTTAAGGGACAATCTATTAGATTAGATAGATGTGTATCAGAAATTTAAGAGACAATCTATTAGCTTAGATGGATGTGTATTAGAAATTTAAGAGACAATCTATTAGATGAGATAGATGTGTATTAGAAATTTTAGAGACAATCTATTAGATTAAATAGCTGTGTATTAGAAATATAAGAGACAATCATTAGATTAGATAGATGTGTATTAGAAATTTAAGAGACAATCTATTAGATTAGATGGATGTGTATTAGAAATTTAAGAGACAATCTATTAGATTAGATAGATGTGTATTAGAAATTTAAGAGACAATCTATTAGATTAGATAAATGTGTATTAGAAATGTAAGAGACAATCATTAGATTAGATAGATGTATATTAGAAATTTAAGAGACAAACTATTAGATTAAATAGATGTGTATTAGAAATTTAAGAGACAATCATTAGATTAGACAGATGTGTATTAGAAATTTAAGAGACAATCTATTAGATTAGATGGATGTGTATTAGAAATTTAAGAGACAATCATTAGATTAGATATATGTGTATTAGAAATTTAAGAGACAATCATTAGATTAGATAGATGTGTATTAGAAATTAAAGAGACAATCTATTAGATTAGATAGATGTGTATTAGAAATTTAAGAGACAATCATTAGATTAGATAGATGTGTATTAGAAATTTAAGAGACAATGATTAGATTAAATAGATGTGTATTAGAAATTTAAGAGACAATCATTAGATTAGATAGATGTGTATTAGAAATGTAAGAGACAATAGTTAGATTAAATAGATGTGTATTAGAAATTTAAGAGACAATCATTAGATTAAATAGATGTGTATTAGAAATTTAAGAGACAATCATTAGATTAGATAGATGTGTATTAGAAATTTAAGAGAAAATCATTAGATTAAATAGATGTGTATTAGAAATTTAAGAGACAATCATTAGATTAAATAGATGTGTATTAGAAATTTAAGAGACAATCATTAGATTAGATAGATGTGTATTATAAATTTAAGAGACAATCATTAGATTAAATAGATGTGTATTAGAAATTTAAGAGACAATCTATTAGATTAAATAGATGTGTATTAGAAATTTAAGAGACAATCATTAGATTAAATAGATGTGTATTAGAAATTTAAGAGACAATCATTAGATTAGATAGATGTGTATTAGAAATTTAAGAGACAATCGATTAGATTAAATAGATGGGTATTAGAAATTCACGAGACAATCATTAGATTAAATAGATGTGTATTAGAAATTTAAGAGACAATCTATTAGATTACATGAATGTGTATTAGAAATATAATAGACAGTCTATTAGATTAGATAGATGTGTATTAGACATTTAAGAGACAAACTATTAGATTAGATAGATGTGTATCAGAAATTTAAGAGACAATCTATTAGATTAGATAGATGTGTATTAGAAATTTAAGAGAAAATCTGTTAGATTAGATAGATGTGTATTAGAAATTTAAGAGACAATCATTAAATTAAATAGCTGTGTATTAGAAATTTAAGAGACAATCATTAGATTAGATAGATGTGTATTAGAAATTTAAGAGACAATCTATTAGATTAGATGGATGTGTATTAGAAATTTAAGAGACAATCTATTATATAAGATAAATGTGTATTAGAAATTTAAGAGACAATCATTAGATTAGATAGATGTGTATTAGAAATTTAAGAGACAAACTATTAGATTAAATAGATGTGTATTAGAAATTTAAGAGACAATCATTAGATTAGACAGATGTGTATTAGAAATTTAAGAGACAATCTATTAGATTAGATGGATGTGTATTAGAAATTTAAGAGACAATCATTAGATTAGATATATGTGTATTAGAAATTAAAGAGACAATCATTAGATTAGATAGATGTGTATTAGAAATTAAAGAGACAATCTATTAGATTAGATAGATGTGTATTAGAAATTTAAGAGACAATCATTAGATTAGATAGATGTGTATTAGAAATTTAAGAGACAATCATTAGATTAAATAGATGTGTATTAGAAATTTAAGAGACAATCATTAGATTAGATAGATGTGTATTAGAAATTTAAGAGACAATAATTAGATTAAATAGATGTGTATTAGAAATTTAAGACACAATCATTAGATTAAATAGATGTGTATTAGAAATTTAAGAGACAATCATTAGATTAGATAGATGTGTATTAGAAATTTAAGAGACAATCATTAGATTAGATAGATGTGTATTAGAAATTTAAGACACAATCATTAGATTAGATAGATGTGTATTAGAAATTTAAGAGACAATCATTGGATTAAATAGATGTGTATTAGAAATTTAAGAGACAATCATTAGATTAGATAGATGTGTATTAGAAATTTAAGACACAATCATTAGATTAGATAGATGTGTATTAGAAATTTAAGAAACAATCGTTAGATTAAATAGATGTGTATTAGAAATTTAAGAGACAATCATTAGATTAAATAGATGTGTATTAGAAATTTAAGAGACAATCATTAGATTAGATAGATGTGTATTAGAAATTTAAGAGACAATCATTGGATTAAATAGATGTGTATTAGAAATTTAAGAGACAATCATTAGATTAAATAGATGTGTATTAGAAATTTAAGAGACAATCATTAGATTAGATAGATGTGTATTAGAAATTTAAGAAACAATCATTAGATTAAATAGATGTGTATTAGAAATTTAAGAAACAATCGTTAGATTAAATAGATGTGTATTAGAAAGTTAAGAGACAATCTATTAGATTAGATAGATGTGTATTAGAAATTTAAGAGACAATCATTGGATTAAATAGATGTGTATTAGAAATTTTACAGACAATCATTAGATTAGATAGAAGTGTATTATAAATTTAAGAGACAATCGTTAGATTAAATAGATGTGTATTAGAAATTTAAGAGACAATCATTAGATTAGATAGATGTGTATTAGAAATTTAAGAGACAATCATTAGATTAAATAGATGTGTATTAGAAATTTAAGAGACAATCATTAGATTAGATAGATGTGTATTAGAAATTTAGGAGACAATCATTAGATTAAATACATGTGTATTAGAAATTTAAGAGAAATGATTAGATTAAATAGATGTGTATTAGAAATTTAAGAGACAATCATTAGATTAGATAGATGTGTATTAGAAATTTAAGAGACAATCATTAGATTAAATAGATGTGTATTAGAAATTTCAGAGACAATCTATTAGATTAGATAGATGTGTATTAGAAATTTAAGAGACAATCATTAGATTAGATAGATGAGTATTAGAAATTTAAGAGACAATCATTAGATTAAATAGATGTGTATTAGAAATTTAAAAGAAAATCATTAGCTTAGATAGATGTGTATTAGAAATTTAAGAGACAATCATTAGATTAGATAGATGTGTATTCCAAATTCAAGAGACAATCATTAGATTAGATAGATGTGTATTAGAAATTAAAGAGACAATCATTAGATTAGATAGATGTGTATTAGAAAGTTGAGATACAATCATTAGATTAAATAAATGTGTATTAGAAATTTAAGAGACAATCATTAGATTAGATAGATGTGTATTACAAAATTAAGAGACAATCATTAGATTAAATAGATGTGTATTAGAAATTTAAGAGACAATCATTAGATTAGATAGATGTGTATTAGAAATGTAAGAGACAATCATTAGATTAAATAGATGTGTATTAGAAATTACAGAGACAATCTATTAGATTAAATAGATGTGTATTAGAAATTTAAGAGACAATCATTAGATTAGATAGATGAGTATTAGAAATTTAAGAGACAATCATTAGATTAAATAGATGTGTATTAGAAATTTAAAAGAAAATCATTAGCTTAGATAGATGTGTATTAGAAATTTAAGAGACAATCATTAGATTAGATAGATGTGTATTCCAAATTCAAGAGACAATCATTAGATTAGATAGATGTGTATTAGAAATTAAAGAGACAATCATTAGATTAGATAGATGTGTATTAGAAAGTTGAGATACAATCATTAGATTAAATAAATGTGTATTAGAAATTTAAGAGACAATCATTAGATTAGATAGATGTGTATTACAAAATTAAGAGACAATCATTAGATTAAATAGATGTGTATTAGAAATTTAAGAGACAATCATTAGATTAGATAGATGTGTATTAGAAATGTAAGAGACAATCATTAGATTAAATAGATGTGTATTAGAAATTACAGAGACAATCTATTAGATTAAATAGATGTTTATTAGAAATTTAAGAGACAATCATTAGATTACATAGATGTGTATTAGAAATTTAAGAGACAATCATTAGATTAAATAGATGTGTATTAGAAATTTAAGAGACAATCATTAGATTAAATAGATGTGTATTAGAAATTTAAGAGACAATCATTAGATTAGATAGATGTGTATTAGACATTTAGGAGACAATCTATGAGATAAAATACATGTGTATTAGAAAGTTAAGAGACAATCATTAGATTAAATAGATGTGTAATAGAAATTTAAGAGACAATTATTAGATTAGGTAGATGTGTATTAGAAATGTAAGAGACAATCATTAGATTAAATAGATGTGTATTAGAAATTTAAGAGACAATCATTAGATTAGATAGATGTGTATTAGAAATCTAAGAGACAATCATTAGATTAAATAGATGTGTATTAGAAATTTAAGAGACAATCATTAGATTAAATAGATGTGTATGAGAAATCTAAGAGACAATCATTAGATTAAATAGATGTGTATTAGAAATTTAAGAGACAATTATTAGATTAGATAGATATGTATTAGAAATGTAAGAGACAATCATTAGATTAAATAGATGTGTATTAGAAATTTTAGAGACAATCATTAGATTAGATACATGTGTATTAGAAATTTAAGAGACAATCTATTAGATAAAATAGATGTGTATTAGAAAGTTAAGAGACAATCATTAGATTAGATAGATGTGTATTAGAAATTTAAGAGACAATCATTAGATTAGATAGATGTGTATTAGACATTTAAGAGACAATCATTAGATTAAATAGATGTGTATTAGAAATTTAAGAGACAATCGTTAGATTAAATAGATGCGTATTAGAAATTTAAGAGACAATCATTAGATTAAATAGATGTGTATTAGAAAGTTAAGAGACAATCGTTAGATTAGATGGATGTGTATTAGAAATTTAAGAGACAATCATTAGATTAAATAGATGTGTATTAGAAATTAAAGAGACAGCATATTAGATTAGATAGATGTGCATTAGAAATTTAAGAGACAATCATTAGATTAGATAGATGTGTATTAGAAAGTTAAGAGACAATCATTAGATTAGATAGATGTGTATTAGAAATTCAAGTGACCATCATTAGATTAGATAGATGTGTATTAGAAATTTAAGAGACAATCATTAGATTAAATAGATGTGTATTAGAAATTTAAGAGACAATCATTAGATTAGATAGATGTGTTTTAGAAATTTAAGAGACAATCATTAGATAAGATAGATGTGTATTAGAAATTTAAGAGACAATCATTAGATTAAATAGATGTGTATTAGAAATTTAAGAGAAAATCATTAGATTAGATAGATGTGTATTAGAAATTTAAGAGACAATCTATTAGATAAAATAGATGTGTATTAGAAATTTAAGAGACAATCATTAGATTAAATAGATGTGTAATAGAAATTTAAGAGACAATCATTAGTTTAAATAGATGTGTTTTAGAAATTTAAGAGACAATCATTAGATTAAATAGATGTGTATCAGAAATTACAGAGACAATCTATTAGATTACATAGATGTGTATTAGAAATTTAAGAGACAATCATTAGATTAAATAGATGTGTATTAGAAATTTAAGAGACAATCATTAGATTAAATAGATGTGTATTAGAAATTTAAGAGACAATCATTAGATTAGATAGATGTGTATTAGACATTTAGGAGACAATCTATGAGATAAAATACATGTGTATTAGCAAGTTAAGAGACAATCATTAGATTAAATAGATGTGTAATAGAAATTTAAGAGACAATCATTAGATTAGGTAGATGTGTATTAGAAATGTAAGAGACAATCTTTAGATTAAATAGATGTGTATTAGAAATTTTAGAGACAATCATTAGATAAAATAGATGTGTATTAGAAAGTTAATAGACAATCATTAGATTAGATAGATGTGTATTAGAAATTTAAGAGACAATCATTAGATTAGATAGATGTGTATTAGAAATTTAAGAGACAATCATTAGATTAAATAGATGTGTATTAGAAATTTAAGAGACAATCGTTAGATTAAATAGATGCGTATTAGAAATTTAAGAGACAATCATTAGATTAAACAGATGTGTATTAGAAAGTTAAGAGACAATCATTAGATTAGATGGATGTGTATTAGAAATTTAAGAGACAATCATTAGATTAAATAGATGTGTATTAGAAATT
The DNA here is from genome assembly GCF_053919585.1 of Euprymna scolopes. Classification (NCBI taxonomy): domain Eukaryota; kingdom Metazoa; phylum Mollusca; class Cephalopoda; order Sepiida; family Sepiolidae; genus Euprymna; species Euprymna scolopes. Next base: position 78,261,291 of record NC_136501.1, read on the forward strand.
TAAGAGACAGCATATTAGATTAGATAGATGTGCATTAGAAATTTAAGAGACAATCATTAGATTAGATAGATGTGTATTTAAATTTAAGAGACAATCATTAGATTAAATAGATGTGTATTTAAATTTAAGAGACAATCATTAGATTAGATAGATGTGTATTAGAAATTTAAGAGACAATCGTTAGATTAAATAGATGTGTATTTAAATTTAAGAGACAATGATTAGATTACATAGATGTGTATTAGAAATGTAAGAGACAATCATTAGATTAAATAGATGTGTATTAGAAATTTAAGAGACAATCATTAGATTAAATAGATGTGTATTTAAATTTAAGAGACAATCATTAGATTAAATAGATGTGTATTAGAAATTTAAGAGACAATCATTAGATTAGATAGATGTGTATTAGAAATTTAAGAGACAGTCATTAGATTAAATAGATGTGTATTAGAAATGTAAGAGACAATCGTTAGATTAAATAGATGTGTATTAGAAATTTAAGAGACAATCATTAGATTAAATAGATGTGTATTAGAAATTTAAAAGACAATCATTAGATTAGATAGATGTGTATTAGAAATTTAAGAGACAATCATTAGATTAAATAGATGTGTATTAGAAATTTAAGAGACAATCATTAGATTAAATAGATGTGTATTAGAAATTTAAGAGACAATCATTAGATTAGATAGATGTGTATTAGAAATTTAAGAGACAATCATTAGATTAAATAGATGTGTATTAGAAATTTAAGAAACAATCGTTAGATTAAATAGATGTGTATTAGAAAGTTAAGAGACAATCTATTAGATTAGATAGATGTGTATTAGAAATTTAAGAGACAATCATTGGATTAAATAGATGTGTATTAGAAATTTTACAGACAATCATTAGATTAGATAGAAGTGTATTATAAATTTAAGAGACAATCGTTAGATTAAATAGATGTGTATTAGAAATTTAAGAGACAATCATTAGATTAGATAGATGTGTATTAGAAATTTAAGATACAATCATTAGATTAAATAGATGTGTATTAGAAATTTAAGAGACAATCATTAGATTAGATAGATGTGTATTAGAAATTTAGGAGACAATCATTAGATTAAATACATGTGTATTAGAAATTTAAGAGAAATGATTAGATTAAATAGATGTGTATTAGAAATTTAAGAGACAATCATTAGATTAGATAGATGTGTATTAGAAATTTAAGAGACAATCATTAGATTAAATAGATGTGTATTAGAAATTTCAGAGACAATCTATTAGATTAGATAGATGTGTATTAGAAAGTGAAGAGACAATCTATTAGATTAGATAGATGTGTATTAGAAATTTAAGAGACAATCATTAGATTAGATAGATGTGTATTAGAAATTTAAGAGACAATCATTAGATTAGATATATGTGTATTAGAAATTTAAGAGACAGCATATTAGATTAGATAGATGTGTATAAGAAATTGAAGAGACAATCATTAGATTAGATAGATAGGTATTAGAAATTTAAGAGACAATCATTAGATTAAATAGATGTGTATTAGAAATTTAAGAGACAATCATTAGATTAGATAGATGTGTATTAGAAATTTAAGAGACAATCATTAGATTAAATAGATGTGTACTAGAAATTTAAGAGACAATCATTAGATTAGATAGATGTGTATTAGAAATTTAAGAGACAATCATTAGATTAGATAGATGTGTATTAAAAATTAAAGAGACAATCTATTAGATTAAATAGATGTGTATTAGAAATTTAAGAGACAATCATTAGATTAAATAGATGTGTATTAGAAATTTAAGAGACAATGATTAGATTAAATAGATGTGTATTAGAAATTTAAGAGACAATCATTAGATTAGATAGATGTGTATTAGAAATTTAAGAGACAATGATTAGAGTCAATAGATGTGTATTAGAAATTTAAGAGACAATCATTAGATTAGATAGATGTGTATTAGAAATTTAAGAGACAATGATTAGATTAAATAGATGTGTATTAGAAATTTAAGAGACAATCATTAGATTAAATAGATGTGTATTAGAAATTTAAGAGACAATCATTAGATTAGATAGATGTGTATTAGAAATTTAAGAGACAATCATTAGATTAGATAGATGTGTATTAGAAATTTAAGAGACAATCATTAGATTAAATAGATGTGTATTAGAAATTTGAGTAACAATAATTAGATTAAATACATGTGTATTAGAAATTTAAGAGACAATCATTAGATTAAATAATGTGTATTAGAAATTTAAGAGACGATCTATTAGTTTAGATAGATGTGTATTAGAAATTTAAGAGACAATCTATTAGATTAGATAGATGTGTATTAGAAATTTAAGAGACAATCTATAAGATTAGATAGATGTGGATTAGAAATTTAAGAGACAATCTATTAGATTAGATAGATGTGTAGTAGAAATTTAAGAGACAATCATTAGATTAGACAGATGTGTATTAGAAATTTAAGAGACAATCATTAGATTAGATAGATGTGTATTAGAAATTTAAGAGACAATCTATTAGATTAGATAGATGTGTATTAGAAATTGAAGAGACAATCTATTAGATTAAATAGATGTGTATTAGAAATTTAAGAGACAATCATTAGATTAGATAGATGTGTATTAGAAATTAAAGAGACAATCATTAGATTAGATAAATGTGTATTAGAAATTTAAGAGACAATCTATTAGATTAAATAGATGTGTATTAGAAATTTAAGAGACAACCTATTAGATTAAATAGATGTGTATTAGAAATTAAAGAGACAATCTATTAGATTACATAAATGTGTATTAGAAATTTAAGAGACAATCATTAGATTAAATAGTTGTGTATTATAAATTAAAGAGAAAATCGTTAGATTAGATAGATGTGTATTAGAAATTTAAGAGACAATCATTAGATTACATAGATGTGTATTAGAAATATAATAGACAATCTATTAGATTAGATAGATGTGTATTAGACATTTAAGAGACAATCTATTCGATTAGATAGATGTGTATCAGAAATTTAAGAGACAATCTATTAGATTAGATAGATGTGTATTAGAAATTTAAGAGACAATCATTAGATTAGATAGATGTGTATTAGAAAGTTAAGAGACAATCATTAGATTAGATCGATGTGTATTAGAAATTTAAGAGACAATCTATCAGATCAGATAGATGTGTAGTAGAAAGTTAAGAGACAATCTTTTAGATTAGATAAATGTGTATTAGAAATTAAAGAGACAATTTATTAGATTAGATAAATGTGTATTAGAAATTTTAGAGACAATCATTAGATTAGATAGATGTGTATTAGAAATTTAAGAGACAATCATTAGATTAAATAGATGTGTATTAGAAATTTAAGAGAACAATCGTTAGATTAAATAGATGTTTATTAGAAATTTAAGAGACAATCATTAGATTAGATAGATGTGTATTAGAAATTTCAAAGTAAATCATTAGATTAGATACATGTGTATTAGAAATTTAAGAGACAATCATTAGATTAGATAGATGTGTATTAGAAATTTAAGAGACAATAATTAGATAAAATAGATGTGTATTAGATATTTAAGAGACAATCATTAGATTAGATAGATGTGTATTAGAAATTTAAGAGACAATCATTAGATTAAATAGATGTGTATTAGAAATTTAAGAGACAATCATTAGATTAGATAGATGTGTATTAGAAATTTAAGAGACAATCATTAGATTAAATAGATGTGTATTAGAAATTTAAGAGACAATCATTAGATTAGATAGATGAGTATTAAAAATTTAAGAGACAATCATTAGATTAAATAGATGTGTATTAGAAATTTAAAAGAAAATCATTAGCTTAGATAGATGTGTATTAGAAATGTAAGAGACAATCATTAGATTAGATAGATGTGTATTAGAAATTTTAGAGAAAATCTATTAGATTAAAAAGATGTGTATTAGAAATTCAAGAGACAATCATTAGATTAAATAGATGTGTATCAGAAATTACAGAGACAATCTATTAGATTACATAGATGTGTATTAGAAATTTAAGAGACAATCATTAGATTAAATAGATGTGTATTAGAAATTTAAGAGACAATCATTAGATTAAATAGATGTGTATTAGAAATTTAAGAGACAATCATTAGATTAGATAGATGTGTATTAGACATTTAGGAGACAATCTATGAGATAAAATACATGTGTATTAGCAAGTTAAGAGACAATCATTAGATTAAATAGATGTGTAATAGAAATTTAAGAGACAATCATTAGATTAGGTAGATGTGTATTAGAAATGTAAGAGACAATCATTAGATTAAATAGATGTGTATTAGAAATTTAAGAGACAATCATTAGATTAGATAGATGTGTATTAGAAATCTAAGAGACAATCATTAGATTAAATAGATGTGTATTAGAAATTTAAGAGACAATCATTAGATTAAATAGATGAGTATGAGAAATCTAAGAGACAATCATTAGATTAAATAGATGTGTATTAGAAATTTAAGAGACAATCATTAGATTAGATAGATATGTATTAGAAATGTAAGAGACAATCTTTAGATTAAATAGATGTGTATTAGAAATTTTAGAGACAATCATTAGATTAGATACATGTGTATTAGAAATTTAAGAGACAATCTATTAGATAAAATAGATGTGTATTAGAAAGTTAATAGACAATCATTAGATTAGATAGATGTGTATTAGAAATTTAAGAGACAATCATTAGATTAGATAGATGTGTATTAGACATTTAAGAGACAATCATTAGATTAAATAGATGTGTATTAGAAATTTAAGAGACAATCGTTAGATTAAATAGATGCGTATTAGAAATTTAAGAGACAATCATTAGATTAAACAGATGTGTATTAGAAAGTTAAGAGACAATCATTAGATTAGATGGATGTGTATTAGAAATTTAAGAGACAATCATTAGATTAAATAGATGTGTATTAGAAATTTAAGAGACAGCATATTAGATTAGATAGATGTGCATTAGAAATTTAAGAGACAATCATTAGATTAGATAGATGTGTATTTAAATTTAAGAGACAATGATTAGATTACATAGATGTGTATTAGAAATGTAAGAGACAATCATTAGATTAAATAGATGTGTATTAGAAATTTAAAAGACAATCATTAGATTAGATAGATGTGTATTAGAAATTTAAGAGACAATCATTAGATTAGATAGATGTGTATTAGAAATTTAAGAGACAATCTATTAGATAAAACAGATGTGTATTAGAAATTTAAGAGACAATCATTAGATTAAATAGATGTGTATTAGAAATTTAAGAGACAATCATTAGATTAGATAGATGTGTATTAGAAATTTAAGAGACAATCTATTAGATTAGGTAGATGTGTATTAGAAATTTAAGAGACAATCATTAGATTAGATAGATGTGTATTAGAAATTTAAGAGACAATCTATTAGATTAGATAGATGTGTATTAGAAAGTTAAGAGACAATCATTAGATTAAATAGATGTGTATTAGTAATTTAAGAGACAATCATTAGATTAAATAGATGTGTATTAGAAATTTAAGAGACAATCATTAGATTAGATAGATGTGTATTAGACATTTAGGAGACAATCTATGAGATAAAATACATGTGTATTAGAAAGTTAAGAGACAATCATTAGATTAAATAGATGTGTAATAGAAATTTAAGAGACAATCATTAGATTAGGTAGATGTGTATTAGAAATGTAAGAGACAATCATTAGATTAAATAGATGTGTATTAGAAATTTAAGAGACAATCATTAGATTAGATAGATGTGTATTAGAAATCTAAGAGACAATCATTAGATTAAATAGATGTGTATTAGAAATTTAAGAGACAATCATTAGATTAAATAGATGTGTATGAGAAATCTAAGAGACAATCATTAGATTAAATAGATGTGTATTAGAAATTTAAGAGACAATCATTAGATTAGATAGATATGTATTAGAAATGTAAGAGACAATCATTAGATTAAATAGATGTGTATTAGAAATTTTAGAGACAATCATTAGATTAGATACATGTGTATTAGAAATTTAAGAGACAATCTATTAGATAAAATAGATGTGTATTAGAAAGTTAAGAGACAATCATTAGATTAGATAGATGTGTATTAGAAATTTAAGAGACAATCATTAGATTAGATAGATGTGTATTAGACATTTAAGAGACAATCATTAGATTAAATAGATGTGTATTAGAAATTTAAGAGACAATCGTTAGATTAAATAGATGCGTATTAGAAATTTAAGAGACAATCATTAGATTAAATAGATGTGTATTAGAAAGTTAAGAGACAATCATTAGATTAGATGGATGTGTATTAGAAATTTAAGAGACAATCATTAGATTAAATAGATGTGTATTAGAAATTTAAGAGACAGTATATTAGATTAGATAGATGTGCATTAGAAATTTAAGAGACAATCATTAGATTAGATAGATGTGTATTAGAAAGTTAAGAGACAATCATTAGATTAGATAGATGTGTATTAGAAATTCAAGTGACCATCATTAGATTAGATAGATGTGTATTAGAAATTTAAGAGACAATCATTAGATTAAATAGATGTGTATTAGAAATTTAAAAGACAATCATTAGATTAGATAGATGTGTTTTAGAAATTTAAGAGACAATCATTAGATAAGATAGATGTGTATTAGAAATTTAAGAGACAATCATTAGATTAAATAGATGTGTATTAGAAATTTAAGAGAAAATCACTAGATTAGATAGATGTGTATTAGAAATTTAAGAGACAATCTATTAGATAAAATAGATGTGTATTAGAAATTTAAGAGACAATCATTAGATTAAATAGATGTGTAATAGAAATTTAAGAGACAATCATTAGTTTAAATAGATGTGTTTTAGAAATTTAAGAGACAATCATTAGATTAAATAGATGTGTATCAGAAATTACAGAGACAATCTATTAGATTACATAGATGTGTATTAGAAATTTAAGAGACAATCATTAGATTAAATAGATGTGTATTAGAAATTTAAGAGACAATCATTAGATTAAATAGATGTGTATTAGAAATTTAAGAGACAATCATTAGATTAGATAGATGTGTATTAGACATTTAGGAGACAATCTATGAGATAAAATACATGTGTATTAGCAAGTTAAGAGACAATCATTAGATTAAATAGATGTGTAATAGAAATTTAAGAGACAATCATTAGATTAGGTAGATGTGTATTAGAAATGTAAGAGACAATCATTAGATTAAATAGATGTGTATTAGAAATTTAAGAGACAATCATAAGATTAGATAGATGTGTATTAGAAATCTAAGAGACAATCATTAGATTAAATAGATGTGTATTAGAAATTTAAGAGACAATCATTAGATTAAATAGATGTGTATGAGAAATCTAAGAGACAATCATTAGATTAAATAGATGTGTATTAGAAATTTAAGAGACAATCATTAGATTAGATAGATATGTATTAGAAATGTAAGAGACAATCTTTAGATTAAATAGATGTGTATTAGAAATTTTAGAGACAATCATTAGATTAGATAGATGTGTATTAGAAATTCAAGTGACCATCATTAGATTAGATAGATGTGTATTAGAAATTTAAGAGACAATCATTAGATTAAATAGATGTGTATTAGAAATTTAAGAGACAATCATTAGATTAGATAGATGTGTTTTAGAAATTTAAGAGACAATCATTAGATAAGATAGATGTGTTTTAGAAATTTAAGAGACAATCATTAGATAAGATAGATGTGTATTAGAAATTTAAGAGACAATCATTAGATTAAATAGATGTGTATTAGAAATTTAAGAGAAAATCATTAGATTAGATAGATGTGTATTAGAAATTTAAGAGACAATCTATTAGATAAAATAGATGTGTATTAGAAATTTAAGAGACAATCATTAGATTAGATAGATGTGTATTAGAAATTTAAGAGACAATCTATTAGATTAGATAGATGTGTATTAGAAAGTTAAGAGACAATCATTAGATTAAATAGATGTGTATTAGAAATTTAAGAGACAATCATTAGATTAAATAGATGTGTATTAGAAATTTAAGAGACAATCATTAGATTAGATAGATGTGTATTAGACATTTAGGAGACAATCTATGAAATAAAATACATGTGTATTAGAAAGTTAAGAGACAATCATTAGATTAAATAGATGTGTATTAGAAATTTAAGAGACAATCATTAGATTAGGTAGATGTGTATTAGAAATGTAAGAGACAATCATTAGATTAAATAGATGTGTATTAGAAATTTAAGAGACAATCATTAGATTAGATAGATGTGTATTAGAAATCTAAGAGACAATCATTAGATTAAATAGATGTGTATTAGAAATTTAAGAGACAATCATTAGATTAAATAGATGTGTATGAGAAATCTAAGAGACAATCATTAGATTAAATAGATGTGTATTAGAAATTTAAGAGACAATCATTAGATTAGATAGATATGTATTAGAAATGTAAGAGACAATCATTAGATTAAATAGATGTGTATTAGAAATTTTAGAGACAATCATTAGATTAGATACATGTGTATTAGAAATTTAAGAGACAATCTATTAGATAAAATAGATGTGTATTAGAAATTTAAGAGACAATCATTAGATTAGATAGATGTGTATTAGAAATTTAAGAGACAATCATTAGATTAGATAGATGTGTATTAGACATTTAAGAGACAATCATTAGATTAAATAGATGTGTATTAGAAATTTAAGAGACAATCGTTAGATTAAATAGATGCGTATTAGAAATTTAAGAGACAATCATTAGATTAAATAGATGTGTATTAGAAAGTTAAGAGACAATCATTAGATTAGATGGATGTGTATTAGAAATTTAAGAGACAATCATTAGATTAAATAGATGTGTATTAGAAATTTAAGAGACAGTATATTAGATAAGATAGATGTGCATTAGAAATTTAAGAGACAATCATTAGATTAGATAGATGTGTATTAGAAAGTTAAGAGACAATCATTAGATTAGATAGATGTGTATTAGAAATTCAAGTGACCATCATTAGATTAGATAGATGTGTATTAGAAATTTAAGAGACAATCATTAGATTAAATAGATGTGTATTAGAAATTTAAGAGACAATCATTAGATTAGATAGATGTGTTTTAGAAATTTAAGAGACAATCATTAGATAAGATAGATGTGTATTAGAAATTTAAGAGACAATCATTAGATTAAATAGATGTGTATTAGAAATTTAAGAGAAAATCATTAGATTAGATAGATGTGTATTAGAAATTTAAGAGACAATCTATTAGATAAAATAGATGTGTATTAGAAATTTAAGAGACAATCATTAGATTAAATAGATGTGTAATAGAAATTTAAGAGAAAATCATTAGTTTAAATAGATGTGTTTTAGAAATTTAAGAGACAATCATTAGATTAAATAGATGTGTATCAGAAATTACAGAGACAATCTATTAGATTACATAGATGTGTATTAGAAATTTAAGAGACAATCATTAGATTAAATAGATGTGTATTAGAAATTTAAGAGACAATCATTAGATTAAATAGATGTGTATTAGAAATTTAAGAGACAATCATTAGATTAGATAGATGTGTATTAGACATTTAGGAGACAATCTATGAGATAAAATACATGTGTATTAGCAAGTTAAGAGACAATCATTAGATTAAATAGATGTGTAATAGAAATTTAAGAGACAATCATTAGATTAGGTAGATGTGTATTAGAAATGTAAGAGACAATCATTAGATTAAATAGATGTGTATTAGAAATTTAAGAGACAATCATTAGATTAGATAGATGTGTATTAGAAATCTAAGAGACAATCATTAGATTAAATAGATGTGTATGAGAAATCTAAGAGACAATCATTAGATTAAATAGATGTGTATTAGAAATTTAAGAGACAATCATTAGATTAAATAGATGTGTATTAGAAATTTAAGAGACAATCATTAGATTAGATAGATGTGTATTAGAAATTTAAGAGACAATCTATTAGATAAAACAGATGTGTATTAGAAATTTAAGAGACAATCATTAGATTAAATAGATGTGTATTAGAAATTTAAGAGACAATCATTAGATTAGATAGATGTGTATTAGAAATTTAAGAGACAATCTATTAGATAAAATAGATGTGTATTAGAAATTTAAGAGACAATCATTAGATTAAATAGATGTGTAATAGAAATTTAAGAGAAAATCATTAGTTTAAATAGATGTGTTTTAGAAATTTAAGAGACAATCATTAGATTAAATAGATGTGTATCAGAAATTACAGAGACAATCTATTAGATTACATAGATGTGTATTAGAAATTTAAGAGACAATCATTAGATTAAATAGATGTGTATTAGAAATTTAAGAGACAATCATTAGATTAAATAGATGTGTATTAGAAATTTAAGAGACAATCATTAGATTAGATAGATGTGTATTAGACATTTAGGAGACAATCTATGAGATAAAATACATGTGTATTAGCAAGTTAAGAGACAATCATTAGATTAAATAGATGTGTAATAGAAATTTAAGAGACAATCATTAGATTAGGTAGATGTGTATTAGAAATGTAAGAGACAATCATTAGATTAAATAGATGTGTATTAGAAATTTAAGAGACAATCATTAGATTAGATAGATGTGTATTAGAAATCTAAGAGACAATCATTAGATTAAATAGATGTGTATGAGAAATCTAAGAGACAATCATTAGATTAAATAGATGTGTATTAGAAATTTAAGAGACAATCATTAGATTAGATAGATATGTATTAGAAATGTAAGAGACAATCTTTAGATTAAATAGATGTGTATTAGAAATTTTAGAGACAATCATTAGATTAGATAGATGTGTATTAGAAATTCAAGTGACCATCATTAGATTAGATAGATGTGTATTAGAAATTTAAGACACAATCTATTAGATTAGATAGATGTGTATTAGAAATTTAAGAGACAATCATTAGATTAAATAGATGTGTATTAGAAATTTAAGAGACAATCATTAGATTAGATAGATGTGTTTTAGAAATTTAAGAGACAATCATTAGATAACATAGATGTGTATTAGAAATTTAAGAGACAATCATTAGATTAAATAGATGTGTATTAGAAATTTAAGAGAAAATCATTAGATTAGATAGATGTGTATTAGAAATTTAAGAGACAATCTATTAGATAAAATAGATGTGTATTAGAAATTTAAGAGACAATCATTAGATTAAATAGATGTGTAATAGAAATTTAAGAGACAATCATTAGTTTAAATAGATGTGTTTTAGAAATTTAAGAGACAATCATTAGATTAAATAGATGTGTATCAGAAATTACAGAGACAATCTATTAGATTACATAGATGTGTATTAGAAATTTAAGAGACAATCATTAGGTTAAATAGATGTGTATTAGAAATTTAAGAGACAATCATTAGATTAAATAGATGTGTATTAGAAATTTAAGAGACAATCATTAGATTAGATAGATGTGTATTAGACATTTAGGAGACAATCTATGAGATAAAATACATGTGTATTAGCAAGTTAAGAGACAATCATTAGATTAAATAGATGTGTAATAGAAATTTAAGAGACAATCATTAGATTAGCTAGATGTGTATTAGAAATGTAAGAGACAATCATTAGATTAAATAGATGTGTATTAGAAATTTAAGAGACAATCATTAGATTAGATAGATGTGTATTAGAAATCTAAGAGACAATCATTAGATTAAACAGATGTGTATTAGAAATTTAAGAGACAATCATTAGATTAAATAGATGTGTATGAGAAATCTAAGAGACAATCATTAGATTAAATAGATGTGTATTAGAAATTTAAGAGACAATCATTAGATTAGATAGATATGTATTAGAAATGTAAGAGACAATCTTTAGATTAAATAGATGTGTATTAGAAATTTTAGAGACAATCATTAGATTAGATACATGTGTATTAGAAATTTAAGAGACAATCTATTAGATAAAATAGATGTGTATTAGAAAGTTAAGAGACAATCATTAGATTAGATAGATGTGTATTAGAAATTTAAGAGACAATCATTAGATTAGATAGATGTGTATTAGACATTTAAGAGACAATCATTAGATTAAATAGATGTGTATTAGAAATTTAAGAGACAATCGTTAGATTAAATAGATGCGTATTAGAAATTTAAGAGACAATCATTAGATTAAACAGATGTGTATTAGAAAGTTAAGAGACAATCATTAGATTAGATGGATGTGTATTAGAAATTTAAGAGACAATCATTAGATTAAATAGATGTGTATTAGAAATTTAAGAGACAGCATATTAGATTAGATAGATGTGCATTAGAAATTTAAGAGACAATCATTAGATTAGATAGATGTGTATTTAAATTTAAGAGACAATCATTAGATTAAATAGATGTGTATTTAAATTTAAGAGACAATCATTAGATTAGATAGATGTGTATTAGAAATTTAAGAGACAATCGTTAGATTAAATAGATGTGTATTTAAATTTAAGAGACGATGATTAGATTACATAGATGTGTATTAGAAATGTAAGAGACAATCATTAGATTAAATAGATGTGTATTAGAAATTTAAGAGACAATCATTAGATTAAATAGATGTGTATTTAAATTTAAGAGACAATCATTAGATTAAATAGATGTGTATTAGAAATTTAAAAGACAATCATTAGATTAGATAGATGTGTATTAGAAATTTAAGAGACAATAATTAGATTAAATAGATGTGTATTAGAAATTTAAGAGACAATCGTTAGATTAAATAGATGTGTATTAGAAATTTAAGAGACAATCATTAGATTAGATAGATGTGTATTAGAAATTTAAGAGACAATCTATTAGATAAAACAGATGTGTATTAGAAATTTAAGAGACAATCATTAGATTAAATAGATGTGTATTAGAAATTTAAGAGACAATCATTAGATTAGATAGATGTGTATTAGAAATTTAAGAGACAATCTATTAGATTAGGTAGATGTGTATTAGAAATTTAAGAGACAATCATTAGATTAGATAGATGTGTATTAGAAATTTAAGAGACAATCTATTAGATTAGATAGATGTGTATTAGAAAGTTAAGAGACAATCATAAGATTAGATAAATGTGTATTAGAAATTTAAGAGACAATCATTAGATTAGATAGATGTGTATTAGATATGGAAGAGACAATCTATTAGATTAAATAGATGTGTATTAGAAATTTAAGAGACAATCATTAGATTAGGTTGATGTGTATTAGAAATTTAAGAGACAATCATTAGATTAGATAGATGTGTATTAGAAATTTAAGAGACAATCATTAGATTAGGTAGATGTGTATTAGAAATTTAAGAGACAATCATTAGATTAAATAGATGGGTATTAGAAATTTAAGAGACAATCATTAGATTAAATAGATGTGTATTAGAAATTTAAGAGACAATCATTAGATTAGATAGATGGGTATTAGAAATTTAAGAGACAATCATTAGATTAAATAGATGTGTATTAGAAATTTAAGAGACAATCATTAGATTAGGTAGATGTGTATTAGAAATTTAAGAGACAATCGTTAGATTAAATAGATGTGTATTAGAAATTTAGGAGACAATCATTAGATTAAATAGATGTGTATTAGAAATTAAAGAGACAATCATTAGATTAAATAGATGTGTATTAGAAATTTAAGAGACAATCATTAGATTAAATAGATGTGTATTAGAAATTTAAGAGACAATCATTAGATTAAATAGATGTGTATTACAAATTTAAGAGACAATCATTAGATTAGGTAGATGTGTATTAGAAATTTAAGAGACAATCATTAGATTAAATAGATGTGTATTAGAAATTTAAGAGACAATCATAAGATTAGGTATGTGTATTAGAAATTTAAGAGACAATCATGAGATTAAATAGATGTGTATTAGAAATTAAGGAGACAATCATTAGATTAGATAGATGTGTATTAGAAATTTAAGAGACAATTATTAGATTAGATAGATGTGTATTAGAAATTTAAGAGACAATCATTAGATTAAATAGATGTGTATTAGAAATTCAAGAGACAATCATTAGATTAGATAGATGTGTATTAGAAATTTAAGAGACAATCATTAGATTAGATAGATGTGTATTAGAAATTTAAGAGAGAATCATTAGATTAAATAGATGTGTATTAGAAATTCAAGAGACAATCATTAGATTAGATAGATGTGTATTAGAAATTTAAGAGACAATTATTAGATTAAATAGATGTGTATTAGAAATTTAAGAGACAATTATTAGATTAGATAGATGTGTATTAGAAATTTAAGAGACAATCTTTAGATTAAATAGATGTGTATTAGAAATTTTAGAGACAATCATTAGATTAGATACATGTGTATTAGAAATTTAAGAGACAATCTATTAGATAAAATAGATGTGTATTAGAAAGTTAAGAGACAATCATTAGATTAGATAGATGTGTATTAGAAATTTAAGAGACAATCATTAGATTAGATAGATGTGTATTAGACATTTAAGAGACAATCATTAGATTAAATAGATGTGTATTAGAAATTTAAGAGACAATCGTTAGATTAAATAGATGCGTATTAGAAATTTAAGAGACAATCATTAGATTAAACAGATGTGTATTAGAAAGTTAAGAGACAATCATTAGATTAGATGGATGTGTATTAGAAATTTAAGAGACAATCATTAGATTAAATAGATGTGTATTAGAAATTTAAGAGACAGCATATTAGATTAGATAGATGTGCATTAGAAATTTAAGAGACAATCATTAGATTAGATAGATGTGTATTTAAATTTAAGAGACAATCATTAGATTAAATAGATGTGTATTTAAATTTAAGAGACAATCATTAGATTAGATAGATGTGTATTAGAAATTTAAGAGACAATCGTTAGATTAAATAGATGTGTATTTAAATTTAAGAGACAATGATTAGATTACATAGATGTGTATTAGAAATGTAAGAGACAATCATTAGATTAAATAGATGTGTATTAGAAATTTAAGAGACAATCATTAGATTAAATAGATGTGTATTTAAATTTAAGAGACAATCATTAGATTAAATAGATGTGTATTAGAAATTTAAGAGACAATCATTAGATTAGATAGATGTGTATTAGAAATTTAAGAGACAGTCATTAGATTAAATAGATGTGTATTAGAAATGTAAGAGACAATCGTTAGATTAAATAGATGTGTATTAGAAATTTAAGAGACAATCATTAGATTAAATAGATGTGTATTAGAAATTTAAAAGACAATCATTAGATTAGATAGATGTGTATTAGAAATTTAAGAGACAATCATTAGGTTAAATAGATGTGTATTAGAAATTTAAGAGACAATCGTTAGATTATATAGATGTGTATTAGAAATTTAAGAGACAATCATTAGATTAGATAGATGTGTATTAGAAATTTAAGAGACAATCTATTAGATAAAACAGATGTGTATTAGAAATTTAAGAGACAATCATTAGATTAAATAGATGTGTATTAGAAATTTAAGAGACAATCATTAGATTAGATAGATGTGTATTAGAAATTTAAGAGACAATCTATTAGATTAGGTAGATGTGTATTAGAAATTTAAGAGACAATCATTAGATTAGATAGATGTGTATTAGAAATTTAAGAGACAATCTATTAGATTAGATAGATGTGTATTAGAAAGTTAAGAGACAATCATAAGATTAGATAAATGTGTATTAGAAATTTAAGAGACAATCATTAGATTAGATAGATGTGTATTAGATATGTAAGAGACAATCTATTAGATTAAATAGATGTGTATTAGAAATTTAAGAGACAATCATTAGATTAGGTTGATGTGTATTAGAAATTTAAGAGACAATCATTAGATTAAATAGATGTGTATTAGAAATTTAAGAGACAATCATAAGATTAGGTAGATGTGTATTAGAAATTTAAGAGACAATCTATTAGATTAGGTTGATGTGTATTAGAAATTTAAGAGACAATCATTAGATTAGATAGATGTGTATTAGAAATTTAAGAGACAATCATTAGATTAGGTAGATGTGTATTAGAAATTTAAGAGACAATCATTAGATTAAATAGATGTGTATTAGAAATTTAAGAGACAATCATTAGATTAGATAGATGGGTATTAGAAATTTAAGAGACAATCATTAGATTAAATAGATGTGTATTAGAAATTTAAGAGACAATCATTAGATTAGGTAGATGTGTATTAGAAATTTAAGAGACAATCGTTAGATTAAATAGATGTGTATTAGAAATTTAAGAGACAATCATTAGATTAAATAGATGTGTATTAGAAATTAAAGAGACAATCATTAGATTAAATAGATGTGTATTAGAAATTTAAGAGACAATCATTAGATTAAATAGATGTGTATTAGAAATTTAAGAGACAATCATTAGATTAAATAGATGTGTATTACAAATTTAAGAGACAATCATTAGATTAGGTAGATGTGTATTAGAAATTTAAGAGACAATCATTAGATTAAATAGATGTGTATTAGAAATTTAAGAGACAATCATAAGATTAGGTAGATGTGTATTAGAAATTTAAGAGACAATCATGAGATTAAATAGATGTGTATTAGAAATTAAGGAGACAATCATTAGATTAGATAGATGTGTATTAGACATTTAAGAGACAATTATTACATTAGATAGATGTGTATTAGAAATTTAAGAGACAATCATTAGATTAAATAGATGTGTATTAGAAATTCAAGAGACAATCATTAGATTAGATAGATGTGTATTAGAAATTTAAGAGACAATCATTAGATTAGATAGATGTGTATTAGAAATTTAAGAGAGAATCATTAGATTAAATAGATGTGTATTAGAAATTCAAGAGACAATCATTAGATTAGATAGATGTGTATTAGAAATTTAAGAGACAATTATTAGATTAAATAGATGTGTATTAGAAATTTAAGAGACAATTATTAGATTAGATAGATGTGTATTAGAAATTTAAGAGACAATCTTTAGATTAAATAGATGTGTATTAGAAATTTTAGAGACAATCATTAGATTAGATACATGTGTATTAGAAATTTAAGAGACAATCTATTCGATAAAATAGATGTGTATTAGAAAGTTAAGAGACAATCATTAGATTAGATAGATGTGTATTAGAAATTTAAGAGACAATCATTAGATTAAATAGATGTGTATTTAAATTTAAGAGACAATCATTAGATTAGATAGATGTGTATTAGAAATTTAAGAGACAATCGTTAGATTAAATAGATGTGTATTTAAATTTAAGAGACAATGATTAGATTACATAGATGTGTATTAGAAATGTAAGAGACAATCATTAGATTAAATAGATGTGTATTAGAAATTTAAGAGACAATCATTAGATTAAATAGATGTGTATTTAAATTTAAGAGACAATCATTAGATTAAATAGATGTGTATTAGAAATTTAAGAGACAATCATTAGATTAGATAGATGTGTATTAGAAATTTAAGAGACAGTCATTAGATTAAATAGATGTGTATTAGAAATGTAAGAGACAATCGTTAGATTAAATAGATGTGTATTAGAAATTTAAGAGACAATCATTAGATTAAATAGATGTGTATTAGAAATTTAAAAGACAATCATTAGATTAGATAGATGTGTATTAGAAATTTAAGAGACAATCATTAGATTAAATAGATGTGTATTAGAAATTTAAGAGACAATCATTAGATTAAATAGATGTGTATTAGAAATTTAAGAGACAATCATTAGATTAGATAGATGTGTATTAGAAATTTAAGATACAATCTATTAGATAAAACAGATGTGTATTAGAAATTTAAGAGACAATCATTAGATTAAATAGATGTGTATTAGAAATTTAAGAGACAATCATTAGATTAGATAGATGTGTATTAGAAATTTAAGAGACAATCTATTAGATTAGGTAGATGTGTATTAGAAATTTAAGAGACAATCATTGGATTAGATAGATGTGTATTAGAAATTTAAGAGACAATCTATTAGATTAGATAGATGTGTATTAGAAAGTTAAGAGACAATCATAAGATTAGATAAATGTGTATTAGAAATTTAAGAGACAATCATTAGATTAGATAGATGTGTATTAGATATGTAAGAGACAATCTATTAGATTAAATAGATGTGTATTAGAAATTTAAGAGACAATCATTAGATCAGGTTGATGTGTATTAGAAATTTAAGAGACAATCATTAGATTAAATAGATGTGTATTAGAAATTTAAGAGACAATCATTAGATTAGGTAGATGTGTATTAGAAATTTAAGAGACAATCATTAGATTAAATAGATGGGTATTAGAAATTTAAGAGACAATCATTAGATTAAATAGATGTGTATTAGAAATTTAAGAGACAATCATTAGATTAGATAGATGGGTATTAGAAATTTAAGAGACAATTATTAGATTAGATAGATGTGTATTAGAAATTTAAGAGACAATCATTAGATTAAATAGATGTGTATTAGAAATTCAAGAGACAATCATTAGATTAGATAGATGTGTATTAGAAATTTAAGAGACAATCATTAGATTAGATAGATGTGTATTAGAAATTTAAGAGAGAATCATTAGATTAAATAGATGTGTATTAGAAATTCAAGAGACAATCATTAGATTAGATAGATGTGTATTAGAAATTTAAGAGACAATTATTAGATTAAATAGATGTGTATTAGAAATTTAAGAGACAATTATTAGATTAGATAGATGTGTATTAGAAATTTAAGAGACAATCATTAGATTAAATAGATGTGTATTAGAAATTCAAGAGACAATCATTAGATTAGATAGATGTGTATTAGAAATTTAAGAGACAATCATTAGATTAAATAAATGTGTATTAAAAATTTAAGAGAGAATCATTAGATTAAATAGATGTGTATTAGAAATTTAAGAGACAATCTATTAGATTATAGCGATGTGTATTAGAAATTTAAGAGACAATCATTAGATTAGATACATGTGTATTAGAAATTAAAGAGACAATCTATTAGATATAAATAGATGTGTATTAGAAATTTAAAAGACAATCGTTAGATTAAATAGATGTGTATTAGAAAGTTAAGAGACAATCATTAGATTAGATAGATGTGTATTAGAAATTTAAGAGACAATCATTAAATTAGATAGATGTGTATTAGAAATTTAAGAGACAATCATTAGATTAAATAGATGTGTATTAGAAATTTAAGAGACAATCATTAGATTAAATAGATGTGTATTAGAAATTTAAGAGACAATCATTAGATTAAATAGATGTGTATTAGAAATTTAAGAGACAATCATTAGATTAGATAGATGTGTATTAGACATTTAAGAGACAATCATTAGATTAAATAGATGTGTATTAGAAATTTAAGAGACATAATTAGATTAGATAGATGTGTATTAGAAATTTAAGAGACAATCATTAGATTAGATAGATGTGTATTAGAAATTTAAGAGACAATCTATTAGTTTAAATAGATGTGTATTAGAAATTTAAGAGACAATCTATTAGTTTAAATAGATGTGTATTAGAAATTCAAGAGACAATCATTAGATTAGATAGATGTGTATTAGAAATTTAAGAGACAATAATTAGATTAAATAGATGTGTATTAGAAACTTAAGAGACAATCATTAGATTAAATAGATGTGTATTAGAAATTTAAGAAACAATCGTTAGATTAAATAGATGTGTATTAGAAAGTTAAGAGACAATCTATTAGATTACATAGATGTGTATTAGAAATTTAAGAGACAATCATTAGATTAAATAGATTTGTATTAGCAATTTTACAGACAATCATTAGATTAGATAGATGTGTATTAGAAATTTAAGAGACAATCATTAGATTAAATAGATGTGTATTAGAAATTTAAGAGACAATCATTAGATTAGATAGATGGGTATTAGAAATTTAAGAGACAATCATTAGATTAAATAGATGTGTATTAGAAATTTAAGAGACAATCATTAGATTAGGTGGATGTGTATTAGAAATTTAAGAGACAATCATTAGATTAAATAGATGTGTATTAGAAATTTAAGAGACAATCATTAGATTAAATAGATGTGTATTAGAAATTTAAGAGACAATCATTAGATTAGATAGATGGGTATTAGAAATTTAAGAGACAATCATTAGATTTAATAGATGTGTATTAGAAATTTAAGAGACAATCATTAGATTAGGTAGATGTGTATTAGAAATTTAAGAGACAATCGTTAGATTAAATAGATGTGTATTAGAAATTTAAGAGACAATCATTAGATTAAATAGATGTGTATTAGAAATTTAAGAGACAATCATTAGATTAGGTAGATGTGTATTAGAAATATAAGAGACAATCATGAGATTAAATAGATGTGTATTAGAAATTTAAGAGACAATCATTAGATTAAATAGATGTGTATTAGAAATTCAAGAGACAATCATTAGATTAGATAGATGTGTATTAGAAATTTAAGAGACAATCATTAGATTAAATAGATGTGTATTAGAAATTTAAGAGAGAATCATTAGATTAAATAGATGTGTATTAGAAATTTAAGAGACAATCATTAGATTAAATAGATGTGTATTAGAAATTTAAGAGACAATCATTAGATTAAATAGATGTGTATTAGAAATTTAAGAGACAATCATTAGATTTAATAAATGTGTATCATAAATTTAAGAGACAATCATTAGATTAGATAGATGTGTATTAGAAATTTAAGAGACAATCATTAAATTAAATATATGTGTATTAGAAATTTAAGAGACAATCATTAGATTTAATAAATGTGTATCATAAATTTAAGAGACAATCATTAGATTAAATAGATGTGTATTAGAAATTTAAGAGACAATCATTAGATTTAATAAATGTGTATCATAAATTTAAGAGACAATCATTAGATTAGATAGATGTATATTAGAAATTTAAGAGACAATCATTAGATTTAATAAATGTGTATCATAAATTTAAGAGACAATCATTAGATTAGATAGATGTGTATTAGAAATTTAAGAGACAATCATTAGATTAGATGGATGTGTATTAGAAATTTAAAGACAATCATTAGATTAGATAGATGTGTATTAGAAATTTAAGAGACAATCATTAGATTAGATAGATATGTATTAGAAATTTAAGAGACAATCATTAGATTAGATAGATGTGTATTAGAAATTTAAGAGACAATCATTAGATTAGATAGATGTGTATTAGAAATTTAAGAGACAATCATTAGATTAGATAGATGTGTATTAGAAATTTAAAAGACAATCATTAGATTAGATAGATGTGTATTAGAAATTTAAGAGACAATCATTAGATTAGATAGATGTGTATTAGAAATTTAAGAGACAATCATTAGATTAGATAGATGTGTATTAGAAATTTAAGAGACAAACATTAGATTAGATAGATGTGTATCATAAATTTAAGAGACAATCATTAGATTAAATAGATATGTATTAGAAATTTAAGAGACAATCTATTAGTTTTAATAGATGTGTATTAGAAATTTAACAGACAATCATTAGATTAGATAGATGTGTATTAGAAATTTAAGAGACAATCATTAGATTTAATAAATGTGTATCATAAATTTAAGAGACAATCATTAGATTAGATAGATGTATATTAGAAATTTAAGAGACAATCATTAGATTTAATAAATGTGTATCATAAATTTAAGAGACAATCATTAGATTAGATAGATGTGTATTTGAACTTTAAGAGACAATCATTAGATTTAATAAATGTGTATCATAAAGTTAAGAGACAATCATTAGATTAGATAGATGTGTATTAGAAATTTAAGAGACAATCATTAGATTAGAATGATGTGTATTAGAAATTTAAGAGACAATCTATTAGATTAAATAGATGTGCATTAGAAATTTAAGAGACAATCACTAGATTTAATAAATGTGTATCAGAAATTTAAGAGACAGTCATTAGATTTGATAGATGTGTATAACAAATTTAAGAGACAATCATTAGATTAGATAGATGTGTATTAGAAATTTCAGAGACAATCATTAGATTAAATAGGTGTGGATTAGAAATTTAAGAGACAATCATTAGATTAGATAGATGTGTATTAGAAATTTAAGAGACAATCATTAGATTAAATAGATATGTATTAGAAATTTAAGAGACAATCTATTAGTTTAAATAGATGTGTATTAGAAATTTAAGAGACAATCATTAGATTAGATAGATGTGTATTAGAAATTTAAGAGACAATCTATAAGATTAAATAGATGTGTATAAGAAATTTAAGAGACAATCCTTAGATTAGATGGATGTGTATTAGTAATTTAAGAGACAATCATTAGAATAGAGCGATATGTATAAGAAATTTAAGAGACAATCTATTAGTTTAAATAGATGTGTATTAGAAATTTAAGAGAAAATCATTAGATTAGATAGATGTGTATTAGAAATTTAAGAGACAATCATTAGATTAGATAGATGTGTATTAGAAATTTAAAAGACAATCATTAGATTAGATAGATGTGTATAAGAAATTTAAGAGACAATCATAAGATTAGATAGATATGTATTAGAAATTTAAGAGACAATCATGAGATTAGATAGATGTTTATTAGAAATTTAAGAGAGAATAATTAGATTTAATAAATGTGTATCATAAATTTAAGAGACAATCATTAGATTAGATAGATGTGTATTAGAAATTTTAGAGTCAATCATTAGATTTTATAAATTTGTATCATAAATTTAAGAGACAATCATTAGATTAGATATATGTGTATTAGAAATTTAAGAGACAATCATTAGATTTAATAATTGTGTATCATAAATTTAAGAGACAATCATTAGATTAGATAGATGTGTATTAGAAATTTAAGAGACAATCATTAGATTTAATAAATGTGTATCATAAATTTAAGAGACAATCATTAGATTAGATAGATGTGTTTTAGAAATTTAAGAGACAATCATTAGATTTAATAAATGTGTATCATAAATTTAAGAGACAATCATTAGATTAGATAGATGTGTATTAGAAATTTAAAAGACAATCATTAGATTTAATAAATGTGTATCATAAATTTAAGAGACAATCATTAGATTAGATAGATGTGTATTAGAAATTAAAGAGACAATCATTAGATTTAATAAATGTGTATCATAAATTGAAGAGACAATCATTAGATTAGATATATGTATATTAGAAATTTAAGAGACAATCATTAGATTTAATAAATGTGTATCACAAATTAAAGAGACAATCATTAGATTAGATAGATGTATATTAGAAATTTAAGAGACAATCATTGGATTTAATAAATGTGTATCATAAATTTAAGAGACAATCATTAGATTAGATAGATGTGTATTTGAACTTTAAGAGACAATCATTAGATTTAATAAATGTCTATCATAAATTTAAGAGACAATCATTAGATTAGACAGATGTATATTAGAAATTTAAGAGACAATCATTAGATTTAATAATTGTGTATCATAAATTTAAGAGACAATCATTAGATTAGATAGATGTGTATTAGAAAGTTAAGAGACAATCATTAGATTAGATAGATGTGTATTAGAAATTAAAGAGACAATCATTAGATTTAATAAATGTGTATCATAAATTGAAGAGACAATCATTAGATTAGATATATGTATATTAGAAATTTAAGAGACAATCATTAGATTTAATAAATGTGTATCATAAATTAAAGAGACAATCATTAGATTAGATAGATGTATATTAGAAATTTAAGAGACAATCATTAGATTTAATAAATGTGTATCATAAATTTAAGAGACAATCATTAGATTAGATAGATGTGTATTTGAACTTTAAGAGACAATCATTAGATTTAATAAATGTCTATCATAAATTTAAGAGACAATCATTAGATTAGACAGATGTATATTAGAAATTTAAGAGACAATCATTAGATTTAATAATTGTGTATCATAAATTTAAGAGACAATCATTAGATTAGATAGATGTGTATTAGAAAGTTAAGAGACAATCATTAGATTAGATAGATGTGTATTAGAAATTTCAGAGACAATCATTAGATTAGATAGATGTGTATTAGAAATTTAAGAGACAATCATTAGATTAGATAGATGTGTATTAGAAATTTAAGAGACAATCATTAGATTAGATAGATGTGTATTAGAAATTTAAGAGACAATCATTAGATTAGATAGATGTGTATTAGAAATTTAAGAGACAATCATTAGATTAGATAGATGTGTATTAGAAATTTAAAAGACAATCATTAGATTAGATAGATGTGTATTAGAAATTTAAGAGACAATCATTAGATTAGATAGATGTGTATTAGAAATTTAAGAGACAATCATTAGATTAGATAGATGTGTATTAGAAATTTAAGAGACAATCATTAGATTAGGTCGATGTGTATTAGCAATGTAAGAGACAATCATTAGATTAGATAGATGTGTATTAGAAATTTAAGAGACAATCATTAGATTAGATATATGTGTATTAGAAATTTAAGAGACAATCATTAGATTAGATAGATGTGTATAACAAATTTAAGAGCAATCATTAGATTAGATAGATGTGTATTAGAAATTTAAGAGACAGTCATTAGATTAGATATATGTGTATTAGAAAGTTAAGAGACAATCTATTAGATTAGATAGATGTGTATTAGAAATTTAAGAGACAATAATTAGATTAGATATATGTGTATTAGAAATTTAAGAGACAATCATTAGATTAGATAGATGTGTATTAGAAATTTAAGAGACAATCATTAGATTAAATAGATGTGTATTAGAAATTTAAGAGACAATCATTAGATTAGATAGATGTGTATTAGAAATTTAAGAGACAATCATTAGATTAGATGGATGTGTATAACAAATTTAAGAGACAATCATTAGATTAGATAGATGTGTATTAGAAATGTAAGAGACAATCATTAGATTAGATAGATGTGTATTAGAAATTTAAGAGACAATCATTAGATTAAATAGATGTGTATTAGAAATTTAAGATACAATCATTAGATTAGATAGATGTTTATTAGACATTCAAGAGACAATCGTTATATTAGATATATGTGTATTAGAAAGTTAAGAGACAATCATTAGATTAGATAGATGTGTATTAGAAATTTAAGAGACAATCATTAGATTAGATATATGTGTATTAGAAAGTTAAGAGACAATAATTAGATTAGATCGATGTGTATAACAAATTTCAGAGACAATCATTAGATTAAATAGATGTGTATTAGAAATTTAAGAGACAATAATTAGATTAGATATATGTGTATTAGAAATTTAAGAGACAATCATTAGATTAAATAGATGTGTATAACAAATTTAAGAGACAATCATTAGATTAGATAGATGTGTAATAGAAATTTAAGAGACAATCATTAGATTAGATATATGTGTATTAGAAATTTAAGAGACAATAATAAGATAAGATATATGTGTATTAGAAATTTAAGAGACAATCATTAGATTAGATATATGTGTATTAGAAATTTAAGAGACAATCATTAGATTAGATATATGTGTATTAGAAAGTTTAGAGACAATCATTAGATTAGATAGATGTGTATAACAAATTAAAGAGACAATCATTAGATTAGATAGAGGTGTATTAGAAATTTAAAAGACAATCATTAGATTAGATAGATGTGTATTAGAAATTTAAGAGAAATCATTAGATTAAATAGATGTGTATTTGAAATTTAAAAGACAATCATTAGATTAAATAGATGTGTATTAGAAATTTAAGAGACAATCAGTAGATGAAATAGATGTGTATTAGAAATTTAAGAGACAATCATTAGATTAGATAGATGTGTATTAGAAATTTAAGAGACAATCTATTAGATTAAATAGATGTGTATTAGACATTTAAGAGACAATCTATTAGATTAAATAGATGTGTATTAGAAATTTAAGAGACAATCATTAGATTAGATAGATGTGTATTAGAAATTTAAGAGACAATCTATTAGATTAAATAGATGTGTATTAGAAATTTAAGAGACAATCATTAGATTTAATAAATGTGTATCAGAAATTTAAGAGACAATCTGTTAGATTAGATAGATGTGTATTAGAAATTTAAGAGACAATCTATTAGATTAGATAGATGTGTATTAGAAATTTAAGAGACAATAATTAGATTAGATAGATGTGTATTAGAAATTTAAGAGACAATCATTAGATTAAATAGATATGTATTAGAAATTTAAGAGACAATCTATTAGTTTACATAGATGTGTATTAGAAATTTAAGAGACAATCATTAGATTAGATAGATGTGTATTAGAAATTTAAGAGACAATCATTAGATTAAATACATGTGTATAAGAAATTTAAGAGACAATCATAAGATTAGATAGATGTGTATTAGAAATTTAAGAGACAATCATTAGATTAAATAGATGTGTATAAGAAATTTAAGAGACAATCGTTAGATTAAATAGATGTGTATTAGAAATTTAAGAGACAATCATTAGATTAAATAGATGTGTATTAGAAATTTAATAGACAATCATTAGATTAGATAGATGTGTATAAGAAATTTAAGAGACAATCATAAGATTAGATAGATGTGTATTAGAAATTTAAGAGACAATCATTAGATTAGATAGATGTGTATTAGAAATTTAAGAGACAATTATGATATTAAATATATGTGTATTAGAAAGTTAAGAAACAATCATTAGATTAGATAGATGTGTATTAGAAATTTAAGAGACAATCGTTAGATTAAATAGATGTGTATTAGAAATTTAAGAGACAATCGTTAGATTAAATAGATGTGTATTAGAAATTTAAGAGACAATCATTAGATTAAATAGATGTGTATTAGAAATTTAAGAGACAATCATTAGATTAGATGGATGTGTATTTGAAATTTAAGAGACAATCATTAGATTAGATAGATGTGTATTAGAAATTTAAGAGACAATCATTAAATTAAATATATGTGTATTAGAAAGTTAAGAAACAATCATTAGATTAGATACATGTGTATTACAAATTTAAGAGCCAATCATTAGATTAGATAGATGTGTATTAGAAATTTAAGAGACAATCATTAGATTAAATAGATGTGTATTAGAAATTTAAGAGACAATCATTAGATTAGATGGATGTGTATTAGAAATTTAAGAGACAATCATTAGATTAGATAAATGTGTATTAGAAAGTTAAGAGACAATCATTAGATTAGATAGATGTGTATTAGAAATTTAAGAGACAATCATTAGATAAGGTAGATGTGTATTAGAAATTTAAGAGACAATCATTAGATTAGATAGATGTGTATTAGAAATTTAAGAGACAATCTATTAGATTAAATAGATGTGTATTAGAAATGTAAGAGACAATCTATTAGATTAAATAGATGTGTATTAGAAATTTAAGAGACAATCTATTAGATTAGATAGATGTGTATTAGAAAGTTAAGAGACAATCTATTAGATTAAATAGATATGTATTAGAAATTTAAGAGACAATCTATTAGATGTGATAGATGTGTATTAGAAATTTAAGAGACAATCATTAGATTAGATAGATGTGTATTAGAAATGTAAGAGACAATCTATTAAATTAGATAGATGTGTATTAGAAATTTAAGAGACAATCATTAGATTAGATAGATGTGTATTAGAAATGTAAGAGACAATCTATTAAATTAGATAGATGTGTATTATAAATTTAAGAGACAATCTATTAGATTAGATAGATGTGTATTAGAAATTTAAGAGACAATCTATTAGATTAGATAGATGTGTATTAGAAATGTAAGAGACAATCATTAGATTAGATAGATGTGTATTAGAAATGTAAGAGACAATCTATTAAATTAGATAGATGTGTATTAGAAATGTAAGAGACAATCTATTAGATTAGATAGATGTGTATTAGAAATTTAAGAGACAATCTATTAGATTAGATAGATGTGTATTAGAAATTTAAGAGACAATCATTAGATTAGATAGATGTGTATTAGAAATGTAAGAGACAATCATTAGATTAAATAGATATGTATTAGAAATTTAAGAGACAATCTATTAGATGTGATAGATGTGTATTAGAAATTTAAGAAACAATCATTAGATTAGATAGATGTGTATTAGAAATGTAAGAGACAATCTATTAAATTAGATAGATGTGTATTAGAAATTTAAGAGACAATCATTAGATTAGATAGATGTGTATTAGAAATGTAAGAGACAATCTATTAAATTAGATAGATGTGTATTAGAAAGTTAAGAGACAATCTATTAGATTAGATAGATGTGTATTAGAAATTTAAGAGACAATCTATTAGATTAGATAGATGTGTATTAGAAATGTAAGAGACAATCATTAGATTAGATAGATGTGTATTAGAAATGTAAGAGACAATCTATTAAATTAGATAGATGTGTATTAGAAATTTAAGAGACAATCTATTAGATTAGATAGATGTGTATTAGAAATTTAAGAGACAATCTATTAGATTAGATAGATGTGTATTAGAAATTTAAGAGACAATCATTAGATTAGATAGATGTGTATTAGAAATGTAAGAGACAATCTATTAAATTAGATAGATGTGTATTAGAAATTTAAGAGACAATCTATTAGATTAGCTAGATGTGTATTAGAAATTTAAGAGACAATCTATTAGATTAGATAGATGTGTATTAGAAATTTAAGAGACAATCATTAGATTAGATAGATGTGTATTAGAAATTTAAGAGACAATCATTAGATTAGATAGATGTGTATTAGAAATGTAAGAGACAATCTATTAAATTAGATAGATGTGTATTAGAAATTTAAGAGACAATCTATTAGATTAGATAGATGTGTATTAGAAATTTAAGAGACAATCTATTAGATTAGATAGATGTGTATTAGAAATTTAAGAGACAATCTATTAGATTAGATAGATGTGTATTAGAAATGTAAGAGACAATCAATTAAATTAGATAGATGTGTATTAGAAATTTAAGAGACAATCTGTTAGATTAGATAGATGTGTATTAGAAATTTAAGAGACAATCTATTAGATAAGATAGATGTGTATTAGAAATTTAAGAGACAATAATTAGATTAGATAGATGTGTATTAGAAATTTAAGAGACAATCATTAGATTAAATAGATATGTATTAGAAATTTAAGAGACAATCTATTAGTTTACATAGATGTGTATTAGAAATTTAAGAGACAATCTATTAGTTTACATAGATGTGTATTAGAAATTTAAGAGACAATCATTAGATTAGATAGATGTGTATTAGAAATTTAAGAGACAATCATTAGATTAAATACATGTGTATAAGAAATTTAAGAGACAATCATAAGATTAGATAGATGTGTATTAGAAATTTAAGAGACAATCATTAGATTAAATAGATGTGTATAAGAAATTTAAGAGACAATCGTTAGATTAAATAGATGTGTATTAGAAATTTAAGAGACAATCATTAGATTAAATAGATGTGTATTAGAAATTTAATAGACAATCATTAGATTAGATAGATGTGTATAAGAAATTTAAGAGACAATCATAAGATTAGATAGATGTGTATTAGAAATTTAAGAGACAATCATTAGATTAGATAGATGTGTATTAGAAATTTAAGAGACAATTATGATATTAAATATATGTGTATTAGAAAGTTAAGAAACAATCATTAGATTAGATAGATGTGTATTAGAAATTTAAGAGACAATCGTTAGATTAAATAGATGTGTATTAGAAATTTAAGAGACAATCGTTAGATTAAATAGATGTGTATTAGAAATTTAAGAGACAATCATTAGATTAAATAGATGTGTATTAGAAATTTAAGAGACAATCATTAGATTAGATGGATGTGTATTTGAAATTTAAGAGACAATCATTAGATTAGATAGATGTGTATTAGAAATTTAAGAGACAATCATTAAATTAAATATATGTGTATTAGAAAGTTAAGAAACAATCATTAGATTAGATACATGTGTATTACAAATTTAAGAGCCAATCATTAGATTAGATAGATGTGTATTAGAAATTTAAGAGACAATCATTAGATTAAATAGATGTGTATTAGAAATTTAAGAGACAATCATTAGATTAGATGGATGTGTATTAGAAATTTAAGAGACAATCATTAGATTAGATAAATGTGTATTAGAAAGTTAAGAGACAATCATTAGATTAGATAGATGTGTATTAGAAATTTAAGAGACAATCATTAGATAAGGTAGATGTGTATTAGAAATTTAAGAGACAATCATTAGATTAGATAGATGTGTATTAGAAATTTAAGAGACAATCTATTAGATTAAATAGATGTGTATTAGAAATGTAAGAGACAATCTATTAGATTAAATAGATGTGTATTAGAAATTTAAGAGACAATCTATTAGATTAGATAGATGTGTATTAGAAAGTTAAGAGACAATCTATTAGATTAAATAGATATGTATTAGAAATTTAAGAGACAATCTATTAGATGTGATAGATGTGTATTAGAAATTTAAGAGACAATCATTAGATTAGATAGATGTGTATTAGAAATGTAAGAGACAATCTATTAAATTAGATAGATGTGTATTAGAAATTTAAGAGACAATCATTAGATTAGATAGATGTGTATTAGAAATGTAAGAGACAATCTATTAAATTAGATAGATGTGTATTATAAATTTAAGAGACAATCTATTAGATTAGATAGATGTGTATTAGAAATTTAAGAGACAATCTATTAGATTAGATAGATGTGTATTAGAAATGTAAGAGACAATCATTAGATTAGATAGATGTGTATTAGAAATGTAAGAGACAATCTATTAAATTAGATAGATGTGTATTAGAAATGTAAGAGACAATCTATTAGATTAGATAGATGTGTATTAGAAATTTAAGAGACAATCTATTAGATTAGATAGATGTGTATTAGAAATTTAAGAGACAATCATTAGATTAGATAGATGTGTATTAGAAATGTAAGAGACAATCATTAGATTAAATAGATATGTATTAGAAATTCAAGAGACAATCTATTAGATGTGATAGATGTGTATTAGAAATTTAAGAAACAATCATTAGATTAGATAGATGTGTATTAGAAATGTAAGAGACAATCTATTAAATTAGATAGATGTGTATTAGAAATTTAAGAGACAATCATTAGATTAGATAGATGTGTATTAGAAATGTAAGAGACAATCTATTAAATTAGATAGATGTGTATTAGAAAGTTAAGAGACAATCTATTAGATTAGATAGATGTGTATTAGAAATTTAAGAGACAATCTATTAGATTAGATAGATGTGTATTAGAAATGTAAGAGACAATCATTAGATTAGATAGATGTGTATTAGAAATGTAAGAGACAATCTATTAAATTAGATAGATGTGTATTAGAAATTTAAGAGACAATCTATTAGATTAGATAGATGTGTATTAGAAATTTAAGAGACAATCTATTAGATTAGATAGATGTGTATTAGAAATTTAAGAGACAATCATTAGATTAGATAGATGTGTATTAGAAATGTAAGAGACAATCTATTAAATTAGATAGATGTGTATTAGAAATTTAAGAGACAATCTATTAGATTAGATAGATGTGTATTAGAAATTTAAGAGACAATCTATTAGATTAGATAGATGTGTATTAGAAATTTAAGAGACAATCTATTAGATTAGATAGATGTGTATTAGAAATTTAAGAGACAATCATTAGATTAGATAGATGTGTATTAGAAATTTAAGAGACAATCTATTAGATTAGATAGATGTGTATTAGAAATTTAAGAGACAATCTATTAGATTAGATAGATGTGTATTAGAAATGTAAGAGACAATCTATTAAATTAGATAGATGTGTATTAGAAATTTAAGAGACAATCTATTAGATTAGATAGATGTGTATTAGAAATTTAAGAGACAATCTATTAGATTAGATAGATGTGTATTAGAAATTTAAGAGACAATCTATTAGATTAGATAGATGTGTATTAGAAATTTAAGAGACAATCTATTAAATTAAATAGATGTGTATTAGAAATGTAAGAGACAATCTATTAAATTAGATAGATGTGTATTAGAAATGTAAGAGACAATCTATTAAATTAAATAGATGTGTATTAGAAATGTAAGAGACAATCTATTAGATTAGATAGATGTGTATTAGAAATTTAAGAGACAATCTATTAGATTAGATAGATGTGTATTAGAAATGTAAGAGACAATCTATTAAATTAAATAGATGTGTATTAGAAATGTAAGAGACAATCTATTAAATTAGATAGATGTGTATTAGAAATTTAAGAGACAATCTATTAGATTAGATAGATGTGTATTAGAAATTTAAGAGACAATCTATTAGATTAGATTGATGTGTATTAGAAATTTAAGAGACAATCATTAGATTAGATAGATGTGTATTAGAAATGTAAGAGACAATCTATTAAATTAGATAGATGTGTATTAGAAATTTAAGAGACAATCTATTAGATTAGATAGATGTGTATTAGAAATTTAAGAGACAATCTATTAGATTAGATAGATGTGTATTAGAAATTTAAGAGACAATCTATTAGATTAGATAGATGTGTATTAGAAATTTAAGAGACAATCTATTAAATTAAATAGATGTGTATTAGAAATGTAAGAGACAATCTATTAAATTAGATAGATGTGTATTAGAAATGTAAGAGACAATCTATTAAATTAAATAGATGTGTATTAGAAATGTAAGAGACAATCTATTAAATTAGATAGATGTGTATTAGAAATTTAAGAGACAATCTATTAGATTAGATAGATGTGTATTAGAAATTTAAGAGACAATCTATTAGATTAGATAGATGTGTATTAGAAATTTAAGAGACAATCTATTAGATTAGATAGATGTGTATTAGAAATTTAAGAGAAAATCTATTAGATTAAATAAATGTGTATTAGAAATTTAAGAGACAATAATTAGATTAGATAGATGTGTATTAGAAAGTTAAGAGACAATCATTAGATTAGATAGATGTGTATTAGAAATGTAAGAGAAAATCTATTAGATTAGATAGATGTGTATTAGAAAGTTAGGAGACAATCATTAGATTAGATAGATGTGTATTAGAAATTTCAGAGACAATCATTAGATTAGATAGATGTGTATTAGAAATTTAAGAGACAATCATTAGATTAAATAGATGTGTATTAGAAATTTAAGAGAACATCATTAGATTAGATAGATGTGTATTAGAAATTTAAGAGACAATCATTAGATTCAATAGATGTGTATTAGAAATTTAAGAGACAATCATTAGATTAGATAGATGTGTATTAGAAATTTAAGAGACAATGATTAGATTAAATAGATGTGTATTAGAAATTTAAGAGAACATCATTAGATTAGATAGATGTGTATTAGAAATTTAAGAGACAATCATTAGATTAGATAGATGTGTATTAGAAATTTAAGAGACAATCATTAGATTAGATAGATGTGTATTAGAAATTTAAGAGACAATCATTAGATTAAATAGATGTGTATTAGAAATTTAAGAGACGATCATTAGATTAGATAGATGTGTATTAGAAATTTAAGAGACAATCATTAGATTAGATAGATGTGTATTAGAAATTTAAGAGAATCATTAGATTAAATAGATGTGTATTAGAAATTTAAGAGACAATCTATTAGTTTACATAGATGTGTATTAGAAATTTAATAGACAATCATTAGATTAGATAGATGTGTATAAGAAATTTAAGAGACAATCATAAGATTAGATAGATGTGTATTAGAAATTTAAGAGACAATCATTAGATTAGATAGATGTGTATTAGAAATTTAAGAGACAATCATTAGATTAGATAGATGTGTATTAGAAATTTAAGAGACAATCATTAGATTAAATAGATATGTATTAGAAATTTAAGAGACAATCTATTAGTTTACATAGATGTGTATTAGAAATTTAAGAGACAATCATTAGATTAGATAGATGTGTATTAGAAATTTAAGAGACAATCATTAGATTAAATAGATGTGTATAAGAAATTTAAGAGACAATCATAAGATTAGATAGATGTGTATTAGAAATTTAAGAGACAATCATTAGATTAAATAGATGTGTATAAGAAATTTAAGAGACAATCGTTAGATTAAATAGATGTGTATTAGAAATTTAAGAGACAATCATTAGATTAAATAGATGTGTATTAGAAATTTAATAGACAATCATTAGATTAGATAGATGTGTATAAGAAATGTAAGAGACAATCATAAGATTAGATAGATGTGTATTAGAAATTTAAGAGAAAATCATTAGATTAGATAGATGTGTATTAGAAATTTAAGAGACAATCATTAAATTAAATATATGTGTATTAGAAAGTTAAGAAACAATCATTAGATTAGATAGATGTGTATTAGAAATTTAAGAGACAATCGTTAGATTAAATAGATGTGTATTAGAAATTTAAGAGACAATCGTAAGATTAAATAGATGTGTATTAGAAATTTAAGAGACAATCATTAGATTAAATAGATGTGTATTAGAAATTTAAGAGACAATCATTAGATTAGATAGATGTGTATTTGAAATTTAAGAGACAATCATTAGATTAGATAGATGTGTATTAGAAATTTAAGAGACAATCATTAAATTAAATATATGTGTATTAGAAAGTTAAGAAACAATCATTAGATTAGATAGATGTGTATTACAAATTTAAGAGCCAATCATTAGATTAGATAGATGTGTATTAGAAATTTAAGAGACAATCATTAGATTAAATAGATGTGTATTAGAAATTTAAGAGACAATCATTAGATTAGATAGATGTGTATTAGAAATTTAAGAGACAATCATTAGATTAGATAAATGTGTATTAGAAAGTTAAGAGACAATCATTAGATTAGATAGATGTGTATTAGAAATTTAAGAGACAATCATTAGATTAGATAGATGTGTATTAGAAATTTAAGAGACAATCATTAGATTAGATAAATGTGTATTAGAAATTTAAGAGACAATCTATTAGATTAAATAGATGTGTATTAGAAATGTAAGAGACAATCTATTAGATTAAATAGATGTGTATTAGAAATTTAAGAGACAATCTATTAGATTAGATAGATGTGTATTAGAAAGTTAAGAGACAATCTATTAGATTAAATAGATATGTATTAGAAATTTAAGAGACAATCTATTAGATGTGATAGATGTGTATTAGAAATTTAAGAGACAATCATTAGATTAGATAGATGTGTATTAGAAATGTAAGAGACAATCTATTAAATTAGATAGATGTGTATTAGAAATTTAAGAGACAATCATTAGATTAGATAGATGTGTATTAGAAATGTAAGAGACAATCTATTAAATTAGATAGATGTGTATTAGAAAGTTAAGAGACAATCTATTAGATTAAATAGATATGTATTAGAAATTTAAGAGACAATCTATTAGATGTGATAGATGTGTATTAGAAATTTAAGAGACAATCATTAGATTAGATAGATGTGTATTAGAAATTTAAGAGACAATCTATTAAATTAGATAGATGTGTATTAGAAATTTAAGAGACAATCATTAGATTAGATAGATGTGTATTAAAAATTTAAGAGACAATCTATTAGATTAGATAGATGTGTATTAAAAATTTAAGAGACAATCTATTAGATTAGATAGATGTGTATTAGAAATTTAAGAGACAATCATTAGATTAGATAGATGTGTATTAAAAATTTAAGAGACAATCATTAGATTAGACAGATGTGTATTAGAAATTTAAGAGACAATCTTTTAGATTAGATAGATGTGTATTAGAAATTTAAGAGACAATCTATTAGATTAGATAGATGTGTATTAAAAATTTAAGAGACAATCTATTAGATTAGATAGATGTGTATTAGAAATTTAAGAGACAATCTATTAGATTAGATAGATGTGTATTAGAAATTTAAGAGACAATCATTAGATTAGATAGATGTGTATTAGAAATTTAAGAGACAATCATTAAATTAGATAGATGTGTATTAGAAATGTAAGAGACAATCTATTAAATTAGATAGATGTGTATTAGAAATTTAAGAGACAATCTGTTAGATTAGATAGATGTGTATTAGAAATTTAAGAAACAATCTATTAGATTAGATAGATGTGTATTAGAAATTTAAGAGACAATAATTAGATTAGATAGATGTGTATTAGAAAGTTAAGAGACAATCATTAGATTAGATAGATGTGTATTAGAAATGTAAGAAAAATCTATTAGATTAAATAGATGTGTATTAGAAAGTTAAGAGACAATCATTAGATTAAATAGATGTGTATTAGAAATTTAAGAGACAATCTATTAGATTAAATAGATGTGTATTAGAAAGTTAAGAGACAATCATTAGATTTAATAAATGTGTATCAGAAATTTAAGAGACAATCATTAGATTAAATAGATGTGTATTAGAAATTTAAGAGACAATCATTAGATTAGATAGATGTGTATTAGAAAGTTAGGAGACAATCATTACATTAGATAGATGTGTATTAGAAATTTCAGAGACAATCATTAGATTAGATAGATGTGTATTAGAAATTTAAGGGACAATCATTAGATTAGATAGATGTGTATTAGAAATTTAAAAGACAATCATTAGATTAGATAGATGTGGATTAGAAATTTAAGAGAGAATCATTAGATTAGATAGATGTGTATTAGAAATTTAAGAGAAAATAATTAGATTAGATAGATGTGTATTAGAAATTTAAGAGAAAATTATTAGATTAGATAGATGTGTATTAGAAATTTAAGAGAAAATAATTAGATTAGATAGATGTGTATTAGAAATTTAAGAGAAAATCATTAGATTAGATAGATTTGTATTAGAAATTTAAGAGAAAATTATTAGATTAGATAGATGTGTATTAGAAATTTAAGAGACAATCATTAGATTAAATAGATGTGTATTAGAAATTTAAAAGACAATCATTAGATTAGATATATGTGTATTAGAAAGTTTAGAGACAATCATTAGATTAGATAGATGTGTATTAGAAATTTAAGAGAGAATCATTAGATTAGATAGATGTGTATTAGAAATTTAAGAGAAAATCATTAGATAAGATAGATGTGTATTAGAAATTTAAGAGACAATCATTAGATTAGATAGATGTGTATTAGAAATTTAAGAGAAAATAATTAGATTAGATAGATGTGTATTAGAAATTTAAGAGAAAATCATTAGATTAGATAGATGTGTATTAGAAAGTTAAGTAACAATCATTAGATTAGATAGATGTGTATTAGAAATTTAAGAGACAATCATTAGATTAGATAGATGTGTATTAGAAATTTAAAAGACAATCATTAGATTAGATAGATGTGGATTAGAAATTTAAGAGAGAATCATTAGATTAGATAGATGTGTATTAGAAATTTAAGAGAAAATCATTAGATTAGATAGATGTGTATTAGAAAGTTAAGTAACAATCATTAAGTTAGATAGATGTGTATTAGAAATTTAAGAGACAATCATTAGATTAGATAGATGTGTATTAGAAATTTAAAAGACAATCATTAGATTAGATAGATGTGGATTAGAAATTTAAGAGAGAATCATTAGATTAGATAGATGTGTATTAGAAATTTAAGAGAAAATCATTAGATTAGATAGATGTGTATTAGAAATGTAAGAGAAAATAATTAGATTAGATAGATGTGTATTAGAAATTTAAGAGAAAATCATTAGATTAGATAGATTTGTATTAGAAATTTAAGAGAAAATAATTAGATTAGATAGATGTGTATTAGAAATTTAAGAGACAATCATTAGATTAAATAGATGTGTATTAGAAATTTAAAAGACAATCATTAGATTAGATATATGTGTATTAGAAAGTTTAGAGACAATCATTAGATTAAATAGATGTGTATTAGAAATTTAAGAGAAAATCATTAGATTAGATAGATGTGTATTAGAAAGTTAAGAGGAAATAATTAGATTAGATAGATGTGTATTAGAAATTTAAGAGAAAATCATTAGATTAGATAGATGTGTATTAGAAAGTTAAGAGAAAATAATTAGATTAGATAGATGTGTATTAGAAATTTAAGAGACAATCATTAGATTAGATAGATGTGTATAAGAAATTTAAGAGAGAATCATTAGATTAGATAGATGTGTATTAGAAATTTAAGAGACAATCATTAGATTAGATAGATGTGTATAAGAAATTTAAGAGACAATCATTAGATTAGATAGATGTGTATTAGAAATTTAAGAGACAATCATTAGATTAGATAGATGTGTATTACAAATTTAAGAGACAATTATTAGATTAAATAGATGTGTATTAGAAATTTAAGAGACAATCTATTAGATTAGATAGATGTGTATAAGAAATTATAGAGACAATCATTAGATTAGATATATGTGTATTAGAAATTTAAGAGACAATCATTAGATTAGATAGATGTGTATTACAAATTTAAGAGACAATCATTAGATTAGATAGATGTGTATTAGAAATTTAAGAGACAATCTATTAGATTAGATAGATGTGTATAAGAAATTTAAGAGACAATCATTAGATTAGATAGATGTGTATTAGAAATTTAAGAGACAATCATTAGATTAGATAGATGTGTATTAGAAATTTAAGAGACAATCATTAGATTAGATATATGTGTATTAGAAATTTAAGAGAAAATCATTAGATTAGATATATGTGTATTAGAAATTTAAGAGACAATCTATTAGATTAAATAGATGTGTATTAGTAATTTAAGAGACAATCATTAGATTAGATAGATGTGTATTAGAAATTTAAGAGACAATCATTAGATTAGATAGATGTGTATTAGAAATTTAAGAGACAATCATTAGATTAGTTAGATGTGTATTAGAAATTTAAGAGACAATCATTAGATTAGATAGATGTGTATTAGAAATTTAAGAGACAATCATTAGATTAGATAGATGTGTATTAGAAATCATTTTGTGTCTTACACTTTTGCATGAGGATAATTCCTTATTTAAGATGTATTTTCTCAGTTTCTTTCTTTGTGCATTTTCATGACTTTACATTTTGCTTATAACCATGAACAAAACTGTAAACAAATGTTAAATGTTATTTGTTAACAATTTCTTTCCTTGCTTCTTATTTGATGTTAGATTTGCCGATATACACAATGTGTGCAAATATTTGCTGATATACGCAATGTGTGCAAATATTTGCTGATATACGCAATGTGTGCAAATATTTGCCGATATACGCAATGTGTGCAAATATTTGCAGATATACGCAATGTGTGCAAATATTTGCTGATATACACCATGTGTGCAAATATTTGCTGATATACACAATGTGTGCAAATATTTGCTGATATACACAATGTGTGCAAATATTTGCTGATATACGCAATGTGTGCAAATATTTGCCGATATACGCAATGTGTGCAAATATTTGCTGATATACACAATGTGTGCAAATATTTGCTGATATACACAATGTGTGCAAATAGAATAATAACTTTATCGCACTATTACTGACATTGGGAATGTAAATGGTTCGTACACATTAAAAAATGCAAACAGGATATGTATAAGAAATGTGTTGTTTTAAAAGAAATTCCATTCATTTATTTCATTCTACATATTCTGTATCTTTTAGAAGATTTTATTGAAAATTTCCAATAATCAATCGCTCGGATTACTTTGCAATTATTGAACTCCTTTACCCAAGTTGTGTTCAATCTTTTTCCAAGGCTTTATTTTAAATAAAAAAAAAAAATTTTTATAGAAAATCGCTCCAGACTAGGTATGAAGCTACTTGATGTAAAGAGCTAACAAAAACATAAGACATTTATTACAAAGGTACAAAATGTCTACTTGAGAGACCAACTTAGGAGGAAAACAATCAGCAGGGAAATTTCCACAAGTTTGAAATTCTTGGAAAAACCAAAAACTCGAATGAGCTAGGACAAAGGAATCAGGAATTAGATTAGAAAAATTCTATATGTGAATATTTAAAAAAAAAAAAAAGACAGACCAGCAATATTACCACTGTAAGAAAGAGCTTGCAGAGAATAAGAAAGGGTGGGACCAATCAAATTGCAGATACTTTTCAAGGTTCATTCAGCAACCAAAATATTTCAAACGTGGTTTGATAGTAGATTTGTAGAGATCGAGAAAAGTCTCAGGTGTGAAGAAATGTTTAGAGTGATAGAAAGAACCGATGTTATAAGAAGCAGAAAGCACAATGTGTTTAATTTGTGAACTCCAAGAAGTTCCAGAGCTGATTTCTCCTCAAGAGCCGATACATCCAAGAAAATCTCAAGAAAAAAGGAACACGACTATGATTGAAAGACATGAGCTGAGTCTTAACAGGATTCTATGAAACAAGCCATTTTGTACGTCACTCCACAACTGAAACTAAGTTCACTTCTAGATATTTCAACTGATCTGAGAAATTGGTGTTGAGCAATATCAGAATAGAAAGTCATATCTTCAACATAAATGCTTAATTTTCTTAATAATATTCTTTGGAAAATCATTTCTCTATATATATATCATTTATATATCATTTCTACATAGAGAGAAGAAATAGTGTTGAGGCTAGAATAGATGCATGTGAAACACTGACATTGATAGGAAAAAATGGAGAGTTATTTGTAAGCTACGATCAGAAAGAAAAAATCTAATAAATTAAATAAACTTTTAAATAAAATAAGCTAAAATGTTGTCTTTGCTGTCCATTACTTATGCAAACCCCACAATATTAATTGACCCATTTTCCAGATAAAGACACCAAAAAAAAAAAAAATCAATCATGGATTTACAAT
Source organism: Euprymna scolopes (assembly GCF_053919585.1). Lineage (NCBI taxonomy): Eukaryota > Metazoa > Mollusca > Cephalopoda > Sepiida > Sepiolidae > Euprymna > Euprymna scolopes. Next base: position 78,302,203 of record NC_136501.1, read on the forward strand.
CTTGTGCTTGATATGTCTTTGCCGCAGAAGTTAACTGCTACAGATGTGTCCAACGCTACTTTTACTCTCATTTTTTTATATTCCTCCAAAGCTCTCTCAAGTGGGTCATTTCAACTGGCTATATCTCTTATAATGCTAAGTACGGCTTAACGACAATTAATATAACGACACAATTAACAATTAACGACAATCAATATTGGGAGTAGAAAACTGCGGAACTTACTATCTTCCTCTCCCAACAAAAGTATGCATAGCAAATATTTCCCTCTTCAAAATTTTTATGAATTTAAATTCATAAAATTGAACATATTTTTCTATGCATAAAACAAATCATTTGTTTATCTTGCTTTTGTAGGCCAAGAAGTAACAGACAATTGGTACAGCGAAATTGATAAATATGACTACAGTGTTGGTCGAAGTCAAGGAACTGGTAATAAGACTTATTTTCAATTTCTTAAACATTGATTCTTTTTAGTGATTGATTCATACTAAAAAATTTTTAAACCTGTTAAAAATATGTTTTCTTTAATAAATGACAGATTTCTACGATGAAATGTTAACGCTCGAAGTTTTTCCTCCATTAAATTTTATTGTAACTCGACCTTCATTAAATTTTATTGTAACTCGATCTTCATTAAATTTTATTGTAACTCGACCTCCATTAAATTTTATTGTAACTCGACCTTCATTAAATTTTATTGTAACTCGATCTTCATTAAATTTTATTGTAACTCGATCTTCACTAAATTTTATTGTAACTCGACCTTCATTAAATTTTATTGTAACTCGACCTTCATTAAATTTTATTGTAACTCGACCTTCATTAAATTTTATTGTAACTCGACCTTCATTAAATTTTATTGTAACTCGACTTTCATTAAATTATATTGTAACTCGACCTTCATTAAATTTTATTGTAACTCGATCTTCATTAAATTTTATTGTAACTCGACCACCATTAAATTTTATTGTAACTCGATCTTCATTAAATTTTATTGTAACTCGATCTTCATTAAATTTTATTGTAACTCGACCTCCATTAAATTTTATTGTAACTCGACCACCATTAAATTTTATTGTAACTCGACCACCATTAAATTTTATTGTAACTCGACCTTCATTAAATTTTATTGTAACTCGATCTTCATTAAATTTTATTGTAACTCGATCTTCACTAAATTTTATTGTAACTCGACCTTCATTAAATTTTATTGTAACTCGACCTTCATTAAATTTTATTGTAACTCGACCTTCATTAAATTTTATTGTAACTCGACTTTCATTAAATTTTATTGTAACTCGACCTTCATTAAATTATATTGTAACTCGACCTTCATTAAATTTTATTGTAACTCGATCTTCATTAAATTTTATTGTAACTCGACCACCATTAAATTTTATTGTAACTCGACCTCCATTAAATTTTATTGTAACTCGACCACCATTAAATTTTATTGTAACTCGACCTTCATTAAATTTTATTGTAACTCGATCTTCATTAAATTTTATTGTAACTCGATCTTCACTAAATTTTATTGTAACTCGACCTTCATTAAATTTTATTGTAACTCGACCTTCATTAAATTTTATTGTAACTCGATCTTCATTAAATTTTATTGTAACTCGACCTTCATTAAATTTTATTGTAACTCGACCTTCATTAAATTATATTGTAACTCGACCTTCATTAAATTTTATTGTAACTCGATCTTCATTAAATTTTATTGTAACTCGACCACCATTAAATTTTATTGTAACTCGACCTCCATTAAATTTTATTGTAACTCGACCTCCATTAAATTTTATTGTAACTCGACCTTCATTAAATTTTATTGTAACTCGACCTCCATAAATTTTATTGTAACTCGACCTCCATAAATTTTATTGTAACTGTTGTTGAGGTGTGTGTGCAGGGATAATTAAAACAATAATAAAAGGGAAAATAAAGAATAAGCAAACAAAATAAACCTGTTTAAATGTTAAAACTTTTTTTAAAAATCAGGAAAAAAAAGAAACAAAAAAAAACAGCGAATTGAATGAATAATAAAGAATAAGTGAACAATAAAAAATGGCATAACCTGTTTAGATGTTAAAACTTCTTAAAAAAAAAAAAAAAAAGCAGCAAACGTGATGGGAAAATAAAAAGAAGAGAAATAAACTATAAGTGAACGAAACAAATAGCATAAATGACCCTGTTTAAATATTAAAAATTGAAAAAGAAAGTCTGATATGTCAGCGCTAACGAGCAACCTTAAGATAACGATGCTGTTACTATAATCACTGCTCTACAATCGCATCAGGGAAGAAATGTTTTTTTTTTATTTAAACTAATTCAATAAAGAACATTTTTCATGCATGCATGTTTGGGTAAATTGTCATGAAGGAACAATTTTTTGTTACCCTCTCTCATTGCAAACCTTTATTTCAATAGGAAATAATTGACCGTTTTTTTCTAATTTTTACATATTATTCGAGCTAGACATCGCCCTTTCAGACGGTACCGGTTTCAACCTGGTCCGATGCCGCTGAGAAAAGTTTTAGGCAAACATACATACATACATACATTTAAACAGACAGGTAAGATTTATTGTCCTATTTCCAATATATATATATATATATATATATATATATATATATATGTGTGTGTGCAATAGTTTTGTTGACACTGACAGTTATTAATTAAAGTGATTTCCTAAAGAAAAGGATAAATTATAAAATCCTTTCTAAAAATACATGCATTAATTTTCAAGGGAGGTAATTTAAATGAAAGCTATCTTTAAAATTACAATTGAAAATATAATGTAAGTTATGCATTTAAAAATACAGCTGTCAGTTGGCAGGTATTTTTTTTTTTTTTTTTTACTTGTAATTAATATGTTATTGTCTAAAAGCAACAAAAATCAATTAATATTTTTTTTCCAGGACATTTTACTCAAGTTGTTTGGAAATCCAGTTTGGAAATTGGTGTTGGAATGGACCGTGCATCGGATGGTAGTTTTTATGTTGTTGCAAACTACTCACCAGCTGGCAACGTCATTGGTCAATTTGAAGAGAACGTACTCAAGCCTAAATAAATGTATTTGGAGATAGAAATAAATTCTGTTTTTCATTTTCAGAATATTTTAAAAAATGAAATTTTCTATCATGCTGTAAAAATGAGAAAGGGGGTTATATTTTTAGGTGGAGGAAATTGGACTAAAATCTTCGAAAATGCACGTTTCATGAATTGACTTTTTATATTTTTTGATAAACAAAGTTTCTTTAAAAACAAAATACAAAGCAAAAAAAAAAAATTGTTACATTTAAACTTTTATTCACACATTTTTTACCTAATAATTTGAAGAGAAAAAATAAGTCTCTCTCACAAGCAATAATATAAATGCATCATTTTTTTCTTTATATTCAACAGTTATAATAGTTGTTACGTTTTTTTTATACATTTTGTCTATTAAATAAATTTGAAAACAAAATGTGTATCTTTCTTTGAGTATTTTTCATATTAAGATTATTTGTGTCATGTTGGGTCAATCAGGTCAATCATTGCTATTCAATGAAACACCTGCAATTGAACTTATATTTTTCAATTAGGAAAATGGAGGCTCTGATCCTTGGAGGTCAAGCAGCACATTCTCTTGTACGACCACCATCGATTTCATGTCCATTTTACATCCTGAAATGGATTGGATAGCTTTTAGCAATCAATCTATCTCTGGCCAAGTCTTCATTTATTAATTTTTCTTTCAAATCTTTCCTTATCACTTACCCTCGTGTTTTTCTTAGTCTTCTTATACCAACTGACTATTACCTCAATTGTTTTACATTTATTAACCCAAGAACTCTCATCCATTCTTTTAATGTGACCAAACCAACAAAGTCTGCACACATTCTTTCTAGCTTGTTCATGTTTTGTCCAGATTTAATATTTTTCTGAGATCATCAGATCTAAGCCTGTCTTTACTTCCCATAGTACTCCTAGACAATCATCACTTATTCGGTGCAGAGAATGGGTCATGTTTTGCACAATGTAAGGAACATAGATTGTTTTAGATAATTGGATCGTTGTTAGTAAATGAGGGCTGACAAAATATTTGGTCCCCAACAAACCAAATCTTTTTTACCACCCAACCATTTTTGCATTAAAATTTTATTTTCATAAAATTTTAATGCAAACTCAGCGGAGAATCGATTAGTTGTGATCATCAATAGCAAAATGTAATACCAAAAAGAAAACTGACAGAACTTCTCACCAACAATGCAATTCATACCGACTTCACTTAACTTGAACCATAATACACTATACAACTGTCAACGTATGCGCTCTCTCAGGTGTCAGAAACTAATCCCCTTTTCTCCTCATATGCAAACTAACGTTACATGTATATAAAGAATCCATCTATGAACACAAGTCTTTTTTTTGGGGGGGGGGTATCCTGTTACCTGACAGGCCAAGCAGATGTGTTGCTGCTTGTGTGAGTAGTATCTTCTATTACACACACTCACACCCCTTGACATCTTTATCATATAAATAGCAAGGAAATGGTGATTGCCTTCAACAGATACTTTTGATAATAGAATCGGCAGATAACAATAACAATGATAACAATGATAAGATAGAAACAAGGAAGCTACACTTCCGACCATAAGATCTTATGATCGGAAGTGTAGCTTCCTTGTTTTTATCTTATCATTGTTATCATTGTTATTGTTATCTGCCGATTCTATCATTGTCTCTTCTAATTTAGGCAAAGTTTCTGAGCTTATTCTAAGAGGCAATAGAGGCTCAGGGTCATGCAAGATTTAGGCCTTTTATCATAGCATCATATTCCACTAAATTGATATGTTGGGCATCATTTGTTGGACAAAGCCAGCATCTTCTAAAACAGTACCAAATTCTTCTAACATTACACCTGTTGTCAAAGAACTCGCATCAGTTCATGCATTCGTGTCCAGATACATACCACTTGGGCAGAGTCGTTGCACCACAGTCACCATTTACTTGAAAGAATCATCATCCACCATATCGGCCCATCTTTTTGTTACCGTCGTTCATCTTTTTAGTACTCTAGTTGCTGCTTGGAGCCATTCACAGACAGGTAAATGTCATTAATTTACCACAAATAGAAAATGTGTCATGTTAACAAACTAGATAATTCTGGAATTAGACTCCCTTGTTTCTATCATAAAATATTACTCTCCTCCCAGACATCAAGGCTTAACACTAGTGCTCCATCCTTTAATTGGCTAGCATCCTTGCTTACTAAACCAAAGCATTCTACTTTTATTCAAACTACATCTGCAGACATTGTTCTCATTGATGTGTCATCAAGGTAACTTTCATTGTGAACTCATCTTGCATCAAAACAGTTCAAATGATGTCATTATTAAGAGTGTTACAAAACCTAAGCATCTCAAACAATATCTTTTTCCCTTGATCTTTACTGTCTAAAATAGCCATAGTGACTTAGAAAGAGCCCGTTTAAACCCAGCAATGCATTAATCCCCTTCTGATTTCACTGCCATAGTTTAGCGGTGCAAATGTCAGCATTTGCGATGACTAATTTAATTCTTAGTAATTCATTACATTTTGTCTTTTGCAGATTCTGGGGTAGTTAACACCCCTATATCCATGATAGTACGGATTTAACTGGCACTGTGTATATCAGACATTTCTGCCATTGAGCAGAGAGCACGCACATAGTTTAAGCACTCGCAGTGAACACCAGGTCTCTTTCACCTTAATATTGTGACTCTCTAAACAAGACCACAATATTGGTAACATATGGATTCGAAAAAGGACCCACAAGGATCTACTTTGGATTAGTGACCAACTTCTGTTCAACAAAGTCATCTTTTCCTACCTGTAAGCCAGACATTTCTGCTGTCGAGCAGAGAACACATGCGTAGTTTAACCACTCGCAGTGAACACCAGGACTCTTTCACCTTAATATTGTGGCCCCCTAGAAGCAGATTGCTCAACAGCCATAAAACAGGATGGGGGCAGGGATTTCTAGACATTCCTAAAGATATTGTATCAGCCAACCATTATTATTTAAAGTTCCTCCTCGAATGCAGTTAAATTCTTAGTAGAAACTGCATAATCTACTGCTTCACTTATGGCCCACCTCCACCTTGCAGTCCAAATGTAGAAATCGTTTTCCTCAACACTTCTTTCCATCTACCAAGTGTCACACCTCCAGCTGCTGTGATCATGACAACTCCTAAAGCTATTATTGTGTTAATTCCAATCAATAGGTTGGAGCTAAAGGGTTTTTCCTGCATCATCAAGAACCTCAGCTGTGCCACATTTCTCAGGACAGATCATGACAGTCCCTACACCACTACATGCTTCAGGTAAGCTATTTATGGCCATAACATTCACTCAGTGTTTCTTCCACATCTGACAACAATTTGTGCTAACTACTGACCTGGAACATCCTGTATTGGTTAGTGGTGAGCATTAATTTTGACACCAAGGACAAGCAATTCCGTGTTCATTGTTTAGTAAGGGACAAGGGTGTTGATGATACCTTGTCCCCAAATTCGTTTTCTGTAGTTTCGAGATATTGTTCATTGAAACGATAATATTGTAGTGTTCTTTCCTTTTGTTGATAAACATTCTTCACTTCGACTCCCCTAGCACATGTTTAGTGTTTGCTGCTTTTGTTGTTGAGCAACAAGACAGATTGGCATTTGCTGTTCATAGTTGGTTTGGACACATCAGGAAGATCCAACCTGAAAGTCCATTTCTCTCAGATGACCAGGGTAAGGATGGGGTCTACTGAGGTGTTCAGAGATGGATGCAGGGACCATTGTAGATGGCATGCTCTGCGGTCTCCTCCTTCACAATGCATTTTCTACAGATGGTATTACCTGCCCGGTTGATTTTGTTTAGCTCTGCTTCCTCCAAACGATTAAGTTTCTCCCTCAGTCACCATGAACGTGTGAGACGCTGGGTCATTTCCAGTCGTTTATCTTCTGGTTGCTTGATAGGCTCATAATTTTAGTCAATCTCAGTCGGATCTGTAGCAAACCACTCTTTAGGTTGGGTATGAGCCAGTTCATTACCGATAATGCCGCAAGGGATAGGACATCAAATTTAACTTACTTTGCATCCTCACACTTGAAGGAGTGAAGGATTTGTTGTAGGACGAATTCAATGTAAGGACTGGAGGCATTTTAGAACTGATAGGCTGTCGCTGATCACTCTGGCTTTTTAAAGATGCTCTTCAGCAAGGATGATCTCAGGGCCTTCTTGAGTGCCAACGATTTCACCACCATCTGTATTCTATAGAGAATGTGCTGCAGCTGACATTCTGCTAGCCATAGATCTGTGTCTTGGGCCCAGACAGAAACATCATCTGCAAATAGGTTAAACTGCAGGGTTTAGATGGAGGTGGCCAAGTCATTGATATAGAACAGGAATAGTAGTGGGAGAGAGCTAATCCTTGTGAAACTCCGTTTCAGTGTGACTCTTCTCATCATCATAGGTTACCCAGGTAAGCTTGTATCCATCAGATCATCTAAGTTGACTTGTGTGGTTTTTGCATCTTCAGGAGGAGTGCATCATACCATACCTTTTTGTAGGCTTGAAAGTAGCCAATCAGGGCTAGCATAGTCCTGTCAATCAATTTACTCTGGAAGCCATCACTGATACAGAAAAAAATGCGACCAAAATGGAATGAAAATGGTTTTGTGTAAAGATATTGTTCCCTCACCTTTCACACTGTTATAGCTTTCTAGTGTATGCTAGTCTTGTTTGGTTTTAATGACCGGCCTGATGTCTGCTACTTAGCACATTTGCAGGACTTTTGTCAACAACCAGAAAAGACTGAAGATCTTGTGTAGTGTAGATTCAGCTATTACCACCTTCATTAATGATGGTTCGGACAATGTCAGTATTACGCGTTGTCATAAGATTCACATTTCTTTCTTGTCTTTCACCAACAGGATCTTTTTCTCCCAGATTTCACACAGAAATTTTGTAATTTCTCTTTCTGTTTGTATTCAGTGGATGCTGGAATTCTCATGTTATAGGTTTCTCTAACTCTCTGCCTTTGCTAGCTTGCTCATCTTCAAGAATTCTCTTGTCATCCCCACTGCTTTCATACCAATATGAGTCTTTGCCACAGTTAAGACTGCAGTGCAAAAGCGATTGTACAGTTCAGTAGTTTATTCTTCTGAGGAAATGTCAACAAAAGGCTCTTCTCAACTAAATCTGTAAAGGTGCAGAGGTTCCCTTTTTTCTAGTCCCACCCATTCGTCCTTTCAACTTTTCAGCAGGCAGATCGATTGTGGTGATGATGGGTCTGTGGTCAGATGAAAGTTTGTCGACCGAGACCAAATCACAGCGATATCTGAGATGCATACAGGCTATCAAATGATGGCAGGTGTTTTTGTGTTGATCGTTCAAAAAGATTCCATTTGTGTCTATAACGGCCTCCATTAGTAGATCATCTCTTTCGAGGTGGGCGTTCTGGTCCCATAAATCTGTGTGGCCATTTAGGTCAGCACAAACTATGATTCTGCAGTGAGGGTTGGGAATTAGCCATTAAAAAGCCTCCAGGGAAAGGTACCAATTTGAGAAATCGATTGCAGGTATGGCACTGGAATCTTGGAAGATATTCTCTCCAATGAACCTCTTGCACATCTTCTGCATTGTTCGTTTGGAGGATCAGATGCTTTGCACACTTACATTCTGCCTTGTCAAGCTTGTGCAGCTAAGATAGGTTGGTTGATTGCCACATATAAATAGATGCACTGCTGTATATGTGAGTAACATCTTGTGATAGACATAGAGAGGACCTACCTTAGAAACGGGCGAGAATCTGTCTCGGTAGCCGACTGAAAGACATAAAAAGGAAAAAAAAAAAAGAGGCCCAAGATGGCGGCTGTTGTCTTTCAAAGCCTCCGGTCATGCGTAGATCTCGAGCAGTCTCGTGTGGTATATGCAGATTGTGTGTGTCCGAAACATTATAAAAGGCGAGTCATTGTGAGGAGTGGGAGAAACGTTTAAGACATGCGAATAGAGAACGTCGACGTGTATCTCGTGTTGTGAACAACAAACTTTACTCGACTCAACTTGTGACTAGCGAACCTCTGCTTGATGTTTTAGCCAAGAAGTTTTGTTGTTTTGCGTTAGAAAAAGACTTCAGATACTTTTTCGGTTGTATTCTAATCATGGATCTAAGTTTGACCTCCAACTCATCCCAGAGTTCTGTGGCGCAGCAACGGTCATTCCAATAGTAGAATTTCTAGAGGATGTAGAGTTAACGTGTGAGCTGTGCGAGGTAACCAATGTGGAGCGAGTACTGCCGCTGCGGCTGAAGGGTGCAGCTCGTGAGACATATCGGCAACTCTCTGAGGAGCAACAGAGTGACCTTGAGGAAATCAAGTGTGCCTTTGTAAAGGCTTACGGGATGGATTTGTTTACGGCATTGGAATAGTTCACCGCCTGCCGCCTTCGGCCAGGGGAGACCGTGGATGAGTTTTTGACGGATTTGCAGCGGCTAGCACACCTGGTAGGTGAAATACCACCAGAGTGTTGGATAAAGGGAACCTTCGTGAATGGATTGCCATGCCATGCAAAGAGACTTTTGCGAGCTTCAATCCGAATGCACGAGCTGCTTGAGAGGGCTCCTGCCGTGCTAATGAATACCAGAGATGAGGAGGTTGCCACCACAGTGCAACTTCAAGAGGCTGCATGTGCACCTACACAATCGCCTACAGCTATCGAGAACACCAGAAGTGTTAACTGCTTCAGATGCGGGGGCCCAAACCATCGGGCCCGTGATTGCATTTCATCGCAGTCAACAATCCAGAAGCTTAGCGGACTGCGGTGTCACAAATGCAAAAATCGGGGACACTTGGCTCGCGCCTGTCCGGGAAACGGGCTAGGGGAGGAAGTTATAGTGCCCGTCTTCTCGTCAGATCGTCATTAAACAAGGTGCTACCTGCAGTGAGCATATGCGTTAATGGGCGTGAGTGCCACACGCTTGTGGACACGGGTTGCGTCCAGACACTTGTGCACAAAGAACGTTGCGACACTTGGAAAACGACAAGAACTCCGGTGCTGACTGTAGGTGGGAGTTCGTTGTGCTCTTGCGGAGAAAGTGTCATCCACATAAGCATCAGTAGGAATTTTAGGAATGGACGCAATTGTGCAGCTGGGCAGAGTCATAGTAGATGTAGCCGGGAACGTGACGTTTTCCCAACACAAAGAGTGCGTTTGCGTGGCACTCACCCTAGATAAACCTGATTTTCGTCCAGAGTTTGACTAGTGCACAAAGTCCTGGACTGTGGCTTGAAAGTGGTCGGATGAACAACTGCCAGAGAATTTGTTCAATAGAGTGCCAGAGTACAAGATTTCCCCCGGAGCTCACGTAGAGTATGATAGGGAACTACAGACCTGGATCGACAATGGATGGTTGATTCTTATCCTGAGAAGGTATTGGTGCCTCCGAAGTGTTTAATTCCACTAATGGCAGTTGTCCAGTCAAACAAACAAAAAGTGAAGCCGGTGCTTGATTATAGGGAGTTAAACAAACATGTGGACTCCTTTACGGCCCGCGCAGACATGTGCGCTGATAAATTACGGGAATGGCAGCAAGCAGGGTCTAATGTGTGAATGCTTGATCTTTGGAAGGCATACCTTCAAATGTGTGTACACCAGTCATTATGGCTTTATCAGACAGTTCTGGAAGAGATACTGCTGACCCGTATGGGGTCGAACTCAACTTGGCACCATCAATATGCAAACGATTGTTGACACCATTCTGGTTCAGGATGAGCACATAAGGCAGGCAACATCTGCATACATTGATGACGTGTACGTGAATGAAGGGGTTGTATCCGCGATGCGTGTAGAGGAGAATCTCCGCAACTTTGGACTTCTCAGTAAGGAGCCAGAGAGACTACAGGATGGCGCACGGGTGCTCGGTTTACAGGTCCGAGGAGAAGACGGCGTCCTGCATTGGAAGCGGGGAAATGAAGTCCCAGACATGCCCCGCGATGTCACATGAAGACATATATTTTCTTGGTGCAGAAAATTGGTTGGAGACCTCCCTGTGAGCGGCTGGCTTCGTGTTGCGGTGACGTTCATAAATGACCCTGAAGTACGAAAAGCAGACTTAAAAGAGTGGTTTAGAGCTGCGTGGCTTGCCAATCCATCGACCCGGCATCCGTTCGCTAGGAAAAAGGAAAACTGGACATAAAGAGCCACTGGAGCCGGCTGATGATAGATGTTACTCACTACAATGATTTAAGTATGTTTAGGGAGGTCATTGATGTAGATCAGGAAGACAGTTGGGCCCAGGATTGACCCCTGAGGGACTCCAGCATTTATATTGCAGGCCTCCGATTTTTGTCCATCTACCACTACTCTTATGAGCCTATCGGAGAGAAATGATTTAATGATTGAGAAAACATTTCCAGTAATACCGTAGCTGGAAATCTTGTGAAGTAGACCCTTATGCCATACCTTGTCGAAGGCCTTTGATATGTCAAAAGCAATTGCCTTAGAAACAGAGCCTTTGTCAAGAGATTCACTAATCCTGTGGGATATAATCGTCAGCACATCTGCAGTAGATCTTGCAGAGCGGAAACCATATTGTGTGTCACTAATAAGGTTATTCCTGCTGAGGTTGTTGACGATTTCTCTATTTAATATGGATTTCAGCAACTTACTTATAACACACAGGAGACTTATTGGTCTGTACTGAGAGGGAGATGACTTATCACCTGAATTCTTAAATACAGGGCAAACTGATAAGGTCTTCCAGGGAGTCGGAAAGCACTTCTCCTTAAGGCAGCGCTTAAATAGTTTCGTAAGTATGGGAGCAAGTTCTGGTTGAAGCTTTTTTAACACTAATTGGGATGCCATCAGGGCCAGTTGCTTTACTGGAATCTAGGTTCTTGATTACCTTGGCGACCTCATGCACGGATATTTGTTTGTTACCTAGCTTGTTCTGTGTTATAGGAGGAAATATGGGGAGTTGATAGCCTTCGTCGCAAAGGGTAGAATTAGCTGCAAAGTTATTTGCAAATAGTTTGGCCTTGTCTGACGCTGACAAGATGACCTCTGGTCCATTGATAATGGTTGGGATAGAACGCACACTTCTGTTCAGGATCCTATTTGTTATTTGCCAAAACTGGTGGGAACCAAGCCGCTGATCAACTACCTTGGATTTAACAGACTGGGCATATAGCTCTCTTGCATTTTTTATTACTCTTTTACAGTGGTTGCTGGCAGTCCTGAAAGCAGCTTTAGTCTCAGTGCATCTATTATATTGGTAGCTATGGAAAAAGTGATTTCTGTGTGCGATAGCAGCAGTACATTCTGGGGAGAACCATGGCTGGCTGTAAGGTTTTTGTTGGAATTTTTTAGATGGTATGAATTGGTCTATGCCTACAATTAACCATTCGGTCAGATCTGATACTATAGAGGACACTTCCTTTTTAAACATGGAGTGCAGAGGTAAATCAGATATGAATGTACGGAAGCTATCCCAGTCAGCCATAGAGTATCGATATACAGTACGGTGGAGGGGTACGTCTGGGGACTTCTTACATTTCGTTTTTATCTTAACTGATACGACGGAGTGGTCGGAGGATCCTAGAGGAGATGAACGGAACATGAACATAGCTCAGGGGAAGTTGAGAGAAAAAGGTCTAAGAGGCTTGCATATTGACCGAGTGTATCGGGCACACGGGTGGGTTTGTGAACAATCTGAGTGAGGTCATAAGCAATGGCAAAATCATGACAAAACCTCCCCTCATCGTCTATCTTATTTGAATGGGTCAGCCATTCCATGTAATGGACGTTGAAGTCACCACAGATGTGGATGTTAGCCGAGGGATATGCAGACAGTATGTGGTCTATTTTCTCAGATATGCTCTTAAAGATAGTAACTCCGCTGTTGTGGGGCCGATAGAGGGCAAATATAAATGCAGTGGAATAGGTCGGCATACTTGGTTAGAGCAGTACAGAGAGGAAAAGTAAGAGAGAAAAAGACAGGAAATTTTTTTTTTTTTTTTTTGTAGCACACGAAAAGGTAAAGCCGTAACAATTACCCACTAGTATGGCATCGAGGGGCCCCACCAGAGACTACTGCATGGTCCAGATCCACTCACCAAATGGCAATACAGCAGTCCCAGTACTTTGCGCCTGCTGATAGGACAGCCTCCTTAGTCGTTAATCCAAGGTTCGGGTCCCTGACTATCAGGCGGATAACGTCAGCCCAAACAAAACGTTTACCTCCAGCACCCTTACTAGTGACATGGCCACAAGGATAGACAGAGACAGAAAAATTTCCGACATCTCAGACTACCGGTCACCAAGTATTACCGACCTTTAAGCAGCTTTTTCTTCACCCTTTGTCAGAAAAATCACTCATTGAATGAGGACTGAGGGACAAAAAAGGAGAAGCGAGAGTTACTGGAGCTGCCGATAACACATCCATTGTATTATCTACTCTCCATTTAAAAAAAAAAAAGGGGAGGAGGGGAATGGGTACACGTGACTTATTTATATCTAAGTAGTAAGTCCGGTGCTAAGTTAACAATTCAGGACACTTTTGATGATAATCTCCCCTCCCATATTAATGGGTGGAAGTTTGTCGTTATCTATTGAGTTTGAATCATTGGAGTTTCACCTTATAATTAATTAAAATCCAGTAATTAATTTTTATCTATTTGTAAAGTCGGCTTAATATTAATTTACATTCGAGTTTAGATAATTATTCAGATTTTACTTTAGGAGGTTCGTTTTCATAGGTAACTTGTATTATATTTCGAATGTAATTGAAAATAAGGCTAACTATATTAGATGGTTTGATTGGCTAGCCAGGAAGCAAGCATTTTCAATATAGGCAAGCTTGCAGTACTAGTATATATTAAGTATACTACTTAAATAAAGTCCTAAGTTTATCTACTCTAATAGAGAATAATTCCCGGCTTTTTTTTTTTTTTTTCGTTAGTTTCCGGCATTGTTTGTTTTTATCGTTTACTTTGTAGCATGGGGGGGGGAGGTGACGAATAAGACAGGAAAATACAGACAAATACATAAATAAAACAAGAAAAACAAGTTTAAAAACAAGGTAACATAAAAAACATTTAGGATGAGTTTCAAAAAAAATACTTAACGTGTTTGCCATAATGTTCCGTCTGCCGTCATTTTGCCAACTGGTAGCTGGCATGTCGTTGTATCTTTCTAGAGCGTAAGAAGATTTCTATTTCCGGATAACTTGGACGAATGCCTATCTATTTATAGAATAAAAGTCGTTACGTTCAGATGTGTAAAATATTTAATTTAAATTTTTTTTTTATTGTTAAGTTCTAACTTTTTTTTTTTTATAAAGTCCATGTTTATCTACTCTAATAGAGAATAATCCCCAGCATTTTTTTTTTTTTATCGTTAGTTTCCGGCATGGTTTGTTTTTATCATTTACTTTGTAGCATGGGGGGGTAACGAATAAGACAGGAGAATACAGACAAATACATAAATAAAACAAGAAAAACAAGTTTAAAAACAAGGTAACATAAAAACATTTAGGATGAGATTTAAAAAAAGTTTTGTTGCTTTGCGTTAGACAAAGACTTCTGATACACATCTATTACATAAAACATAGTTCAAGACCACAAATGTAAAGAAAAGAACAATTATCAATTAAACAAACAATATTTATTTCTGAAAAAACAATCTTATGTTTGCATAATTGGTTTTATTTGTCACAAAAGCTCAATTAAAGGAGACTAATTCAATTTTATTTATTATGAAACGATAATTTGTTGCTCTCTTATAATTGGAGATGCTGATGAATCTCGCATAGCAAAGTATTGCTGAGTGTTGTCATTGTTGTAATTAAAGAAAGAATGAAACCAGTTGTTTTCATAGTTGCAATACATTCTTTTGACAGATAGAAGAAATGGTTACAAATTGAATGTTTTTGTTAACATGAAAATGCCAGTCAAGCATATCATAGATTCTTGTGGCAGTTTAGACATCTTGAATCAAACTGATTATTGTTCTTCGAAAACCAGTGTTTTTATAGACAATTTTGTGCACATATGCATTTGGTTGGTCAATCTGTTGTGATAATAATTCATCCGACTTTCTATCATCAGTGAATACAGACAGTGTAATCAAAATGCTGGGAGAAAAAAGTAATTTTTTTTTTAACATGCAAATTAATCTGTACCTTATTATTTAGTTAGAGCAATATCATTGTTCTTGTATGATCTTTAGAAAAGAAATTTTAAAATAATCCCTTCTCCATCTAATATACTGCTATCCAATATACATGTGTGTGCCTGTACACACTGCAAACAGATGTCAAAATGATAAGCCTCAGTTATATATTTAATTTACTATCAACCAATTTTTGTTTATTCTATCTTGAAGAAGAATTTATCAAAAGCAAAATAAATTATTTTTTCCACTAAAACAGACATCTTCATTTCCACTTGTCATCACCAGTCTTCGGACAGACTTAAAACGTGATATGAAGTAACTTCACCTACTTTTAGATTGTTATTGGATAAATTTCTTTTAATGAAATGATTTTATTCGCTTGGGAGTTTCTTGGCACCAACAGCTGCAAAAAAAAAAAACAAACAGAAAAACACAGAATTATTTGAATAAAAGAATTCATGAAATAAAATATAAGGAAGTTTTTTAGAGTATTGCAATTGAAGCCTGGGGTTGAGTGTATGTGGTGTTAATGCATTTGAGCATGAAGTTATCTTCCCTTAAATCATTGTAAGCTTGAAGTAGTCGTTAGCAAGAAGTTTTATTTATCACCATAAAAAATTGAATATTCTGACCTACAAAAAATGCCTGAACAACCCTGTCAGCACTTTCTGATAGAGACACCTTAAGCAACTAGCAATAAACTCCTTTCCAAAGGGCAATGACGTAAGGCTTAGGCGACTGGACCTCCTAGGGTTGTACAGAATCTCAGCCTGACAGAACAAGCCAAGTAATGGCTCAGACTCTGAAGACTGATTGTTAAGAACTGAAAAACACTGTCGTGTTTCATAGTAGTTTTACTAGTGGACCTGCTTCCATAACTGAGTAACAAAAGTACATCAAAACTAAAATCAGGGAATTGATGCATTTACCACATCTTTAACTTATAAGTTACAAATATTTTGATGATGAATTTTGTTTTACTTTTTTATTATCCAGTATTGCCAAGACTAAAAGAAAAATGGCGGCCTTATTTATGAAAAAATAGAAATTAATTTTGGTAAAATTTTGTGAAATAGCATTTTGTTTTTCAATTTTAGAGATGTCAATCAATTTTTTTTCTTTTTTTAATTACATTTTCACCCCAAACAAGGCATATTGCCACTTTGTTGTAGGGGGCTACTATCAGGGACATGGGCATCAGGGGTACTGTGTAGGGAGTTGGGCAGCAAAATGTCGGTTCACATTGCACTTGAACTTCTGCATGTCAGTACAGTTGGGGAAGTAGGGATCTGGCAGGGAATTCCAAAGTCTAGCTGTTCTGAGGAAGAAACTACTGGAGTAGAAGGCTCTCTTACATCTACGGATCTCTACTGTGAAAGGGTGGGATTTAGCTGCTTGTCGGGTTTGTCAGGGATATTTACATTGAGGGGGCACAAGTGCTTGCAGTTCGTCAGAGCATTCACCGTTAAAGTACTTGTAGAAAAGGCAGAGGGATGCTACATTTCGTCAATTGGACAGGGGCTGAAGTTTAGATGACAGTTTAGGACCTATCAGATTGGCGACTCTCTTTTGAACCTTGTCTAGGAGTGAGAGACTAGTGGTAGATGCACCAGCCCAAATATGACAACAATACACTTCTTCGCGGCGGTCCTGGCGATACTCTCGATGTAATTGTTACAACTCATGTTTCATGAGAGCGTTAGGCCGAGGAGTTTAAAGGATGTACTTTCAGATAAAGAGTCATTGGCCATTGCTATTGGTGGTAGAGAAGGTTTCTTGTAATTATTGATGGAAACGAGTTTAGTCTTGGCAGCATTGAATGTGACCATCCATTTATGTCTCCATTCCACTACAGATCGGAGGTCATCCTCTAGTGCTTCTGCTATTTCTTTAGATATGTGTTCATTTGTTTTCCTGTCGTGTCTGTTATAGAGCGTGGTGTCATCAACACAGACCCATCTCACAGACAATTTTGTCAGGGAGGTCATTTATGAATATTAGGAATAACAGAGGTCTCAGGATAGACCCCTGAAGCACTCCCGCATTTATATCATATTGTTTAGATGTACGACTGTAGAGGACAACCTGGATTTTTCTCTTATCTAAGAAGGATTTAATTATATCATGTATTCTTCCAGTGATACCCTATGATCTGGTTTTCCTGAGAAGACCTTCATGCCATACCCTGTCAAAAGCCTTAGATATATCTAGAGGTACCTCTTTACCCTCCCCTGCTTTGTCCAGTGACTGGTATATACGTTCTGAGATTACAGTTAGGATGCCTGCTGTTGAACGGGCTTGTCTAAATCCATATTGTTGGTCAGTCAGAAGTTTAGCATCTGTAAGGTGATGGACTAGAGCTTGGTTAATTATTGTCTCAAATATTTTGTCGAAAAGTGGGAGGAGACTAATGGGCCGATAATTTGCTGGGTCAGTTCTTTCGCCAGAATTCTTGAAAACTGGTATTACATAAGCAGTTTTCTAGTGGGCAGGAAAGCAAGATTCATTAAGGCATTTGTTGTAAAGTTTGGAGAGAATTGGAGCTACTTCGGCAGAGCACTTTTTTAATAGCACAGTCGGGATGAGATCAGGTCCACATGCTTTTGCAGTGTCAAGATTTCTTATAATAGCATGCACCTGAGAAGGGGTGATTTTCAGATCTAGTGTGGCATCTGTCTGCAAAGGAAAATCATGGAGGGGGTGGTTGGCAAGGTCCAGTGTGGAGTTGGAGGCAAACCGACTGGCACGCATGTTAGCCTTCTCAGTTGCAGAGCAAACAACCTCATGATTGTTGGATAGTAGGGGGATTGTTGATTGTCCATTATTTACTACACTGTTGTAAATTTTCCAGAAGTCACGGGTTCCTAATTTCTGTGCTTCGATGTATTTTTTGGTGGTTTCAGTAAATTCTCTCGTAGCTGTCACTATTTCTTTCTTACAGTTACTTCTGGCTTCTATATACTTCTGCCTGTTTGAACTGGACTTATGTCGGTTAAATCTGCGGTATGCATGCTGCCTTTGCGCGATGGCAGCTGCACAAGTAGAAGTAAACTATTGGGGAGAGTGAGGCTTGCTATAAAATTTCCGTGTGGGAACATGTGCTGTTTTGAACCATTCAGTGGTCTCATTTGTGTACTGTTCAGCAGGAAGTGAAAAGATATTTTGCCATGGGGCATCCCTGATAAGATCCCTGATGGCCTAGTAGTAAAGAACAAATAATGTGTGAACATGTTTGAAAGTGAGAAGGCAAGAAATACCAGCACGCAAAAATGTTTCACGTCATATAATCTAATTAATAAATCTATGTAATTTGGAAGTACTCAAGGGAGAGAAATCAATAATATTACACACAATTATTTTCTTTAAATTTATTTTGGTGAGTAAGGGAAAATGCCTCCATTCTAAGAGTAATCTTAAATGGAATAATTATTTTCAGAAGAAACCTTAAATGAAATAAAATATATTCATACCAATAAGATAGTGGAAGAAAAAAGAAAAAGATAATTCAAATCAAGTTTCTCAGACGAATTGCTATTTGGGTCCAACTTTGAAAATTCAACACGATAATATGTATTTTTATCATTAAAAACATTAAATACAATGGTTATATGTAATAAGGTTTTTCAAAATAGTGCCAAGCAGCATTTTTAAGAATTCTCTACAAATTAATGTTGTTAAGCTTTGTGATTTAAAGTGTTCAATTTTCTACTTTGGTAAATATTTAATCCACACTTGGAGTTTATATTCACATTAAGAGTTTTTAAAATGATTCTTCTTACCAGAACTATTTTATTTCTTTTAAAATTATTGACATGTCGCATCTGCATTGCTTTCAACAAAATAAATGTTATGAAACTAAAACTACCTACAGGATTGCTATATATATATATTATAAAAGAGCAAAAAAAAAAGGCGAGAGAACGTGCTCAGTATGTCAAGTTATAAGTAGCAGAGCAGTGGCTTGGTTCCCATGAGTTTTGGCGAATAATGAACAAGGTCCTGAACAGAGATGGGGCCTCTATCCTAACCATCATCAACGGACCTGAGGTAAGGTAATTTCATCAGCATTTGACAAAGAAAAAAAACTTTTTGCCAAAACTTTGCACTAAATTCTTTGCAACCAGGGCCACCTACCTCATGTATTTCTTCCCGTGACTGAAAACATGTTATGCAACATACAACATTCCAATAAAGTAACTAGCCCCAACAACATTCCAATCATAGTGCTCAAAACACTTCAACCGGAACTAGCTCCCATACTTACAAAACTGTTTAAATGTTGCCTTAAGGAGAAATGTTTGCCAACACCTTTACCTGTTTGCCCCATTTTTTTTAATTCTGGAGATGCGTCATCTGCCTCTCAGTACAGACCAGTGATAAACAGAGAGTGGTCAACCACTTCAGTAAAAATAATTCAGTTACATACAATATGGTTTCTGTTCTGCTAGATTCAAGAACAATAGTTCTTGACATCTCAAAGGCTTTTCATAAGGTATGGCATAAAGATCTATTTCAAAAGATAGCCAGCTATGGAATAGCTGGAGATGCCCTCTCAATTATTAAATCCTTTCTCTTCAATAGGCTTATAAAAGTAGTCATCGATAGACAAAAATCAGAAGCTCATAGTATCAATGATCAATGATCTCTCAAATCACATTCTAAGATCATTCATAGACATTTATGCAGACGACACCACAATCTATGGCAACACTTCAAAGGCCAGTAATAACCAAGATCTTTCTGATTTTGGGCATGTGATGCAATGGGGAAAAAGGTAGTTGGTTGATTTTAATGCAGTTAAACCAAACTTCTCTCTTTTCATCATAATTGCCCTGACCCTCATCAGGTCCTGATTGTCTTGGGGAAGCACCATGTCTTAAGCTTCTGGAATTGGCCTTCACTCCTGATCCGAAACATACATCAAATCACCTGAAAAATGGTTGGATCATTCTAACTACCAATGCAATTCTCTGTCTAAGAGTATGTCCTAAAATGGAGTTTTGTTACCACATCTGAGCAGGAGCTGCTCGGTGCACCCTATTCTGTCTTGATAGAGTTCAAAAACAGCTTCGAAATCCGGTAGCTAATGCCCTTTTCTGTTCCCTGCCACCTCTTTCACACAGATGAAATATTGCGAGCCTATCTCTGCATCATTTTTATGGCAAGTGCTCATTTGAGCTTCAATCTGTGGTTCTCTCCTTGCCAAACTTTCACAAAAAAACACCAACTACCTACAACCACTATCAACACTTTCTTCCACCTCATCCGTGTCAAAATCTAAAGGCAGATTCCATCAACAAAACTTAATTCGTATTTATTTATTATTTAGTTTCTTACCCATTTTTGGTTTGATGCGTGAAAAAAATTTTTTCTATTTTGAAGGAAGACACTTTTATCGTTTCTCCTTCGGTTGCTTCAATAATTATAAAACAAGGAAGATTTTGAAATAGATTTCTGAATCTGAACTTGATTTATCAGAAACTTCACAATGGTTTCTTTTTTTAGGCTTTTTATTTGCCATTTACATATTTTGGATTTTTTGTTTCTCCTGCTCCCCACCCGCCTCGGAGCCCTATGTGAAAAGTGTTGAGGGGTGGGGGGAGCTCATTCGCTCCAAGGCAACAAGGATACAGGAGAAGTATACTCCTCCTTGCTGATGGACTCAAGCACCGGGTTTTCTTTGTCTTTTCTAATGGTCTCATTTCTAGAAAAGATGTTAGTTTTCCAGTCGTGTTTTATCCGTTCTTCAGCAAGTTGATTAAATCAGTTTACTGTCTAATGTGAGGAGCATGAGCGTATTTTCTTGTTGTGTTTGTCTGATTTAGTACCATGATCAACTGATTGATTGGATCAGGCTTATCCAACCGCCTATCTTAGCCCAAGTGTTGGAGATGCCCCTCCATGGGATTAATGGAATATGTGTTTAAAAAAAAAAGATGACTTTCCATGTGGTAGGGACATCTCCAGAGAAGATCCTAAATTACCCTATATGTGCTTCCGGGTTGCACTTGCTCAAACTACTGCATTTATATTTGCTCTCTATCGCCCCCACAACAGCGGAGTTACTATCTTTAAGAGCATATCTGAGAAAATAGACCACATCCTGTCTGCACATCCCTCGGCTAACATCCACATCTGTGGTGACTTCAACGTCCATAATGTGGAATGGCTGACCCACTCAAATAAGACGGACTATGAGGGGAGGTTCTGTCAGGATTTTGCCATTGCTTATGACCTCACTCAGATTGTTCACGAACCCACCCGTGTTCCCGATACTGACGGCCAGTATGCAAGTTTCCTAGACCTCTTTCTCACAACTTACCCTGAACTGTGTTCAGCTTCTGTTCTGTCTCCACTTGGATCTTACAACCACTCAGTTGTATCAGTTAAGATAAAAAT
Source organism: Euprymna scolopes (assembly GCF_053919585.1). Lineage (NCBI taxonomy): Eukaryota > Metazoa > Mollusca > Cephalopoda > Sepiida > Sepiolidae > Euprymna > Euprymna scolopes. The sequence goes on from NC_136501.1 coordinate 78,323,789, forward strand.
GATGTACCTCTCCATCGTACAATATATCGATACTCTATGGCTGACTGGGATAGCTTCCGCACATTTATATCAGATCTACCTTTGCGTTTTATGTTTAAAAAGGATGTGTCCTCTATAGTATCAGACCTGACAGAATGGTTAATTGTAGGTATAGACCGTTTCATACCCTCAAAACAATTCCAGCAAAAACCTAACAGCCAGCCGTGGTTCTCTCCGGAATGTGCTGCTGCCATTGCGCATAGAAATCACTTTTTTCCATTGCTTCCAACGTAATATATGTACTGAGACTAAAGTCGCTTTCAGAACTGCCAGCAACCACTGTAAAAAAGTGACAAAGAACGCAAGAGAGTTGTATGCTCAATCCGTCAAGTCCAAAGTAGCTGAACAGTGGCTTGGTTCCCACCAGTTTTGGCAAATAGCAAACAGAATCCTGAACAGAAGCGTGTGCTCTATCCCAACTCTCATAAATGGACCTGACGTAATCTCGTCAGCATCAGACAAAGCCAAACTCTTTGCCAAGAACTTTGAAGCTAATTCTAACCTTTGCGACCAAGGCTGCCAACCTCTAATATTTCCTTCTGTATCAGAAAACATGCTATGTGATATACAAATATCTGTACGTGATGTTGCCAAGCTATTCCAATTATAGTACTCAAAAGACTTCAACCAGAACTTGCACTCATCCTTACAAAACTGTTTAAATGTTGTCTTAAGGAGAATTGCTTCCAGTCACCCTGAAAAATCTCATCAGTATGCCCTGTATTTAAGAATTCAGGTGATCGCTCATCTCCCTCACAGTACAGGCCAATAAGTCTCCTGTGTGTCATGAGTAAGTTGCTGGAATCTGTGTTAAATAGAGAAGTAATCAACCATCTCAGCAAAAATAACCTTCTTAGTGACACACAATATGGTTTCCGTTCTGCTAGATCGACAGATGTGCTTACAGTTATATCTCATAGGATTAGCGAATCTCTTGACGGAGGCTACCTTTCTAGGGCAATTGCTCTTGACATATCTAAAGCCTTTGATAGGATATGGCATAAAGGTTTACTTCACAAGATCTCCAGCTACGGTATAGATGGAAATGTCTTCTCAATTATTAAATTATTTCTCTCTGATAGGTTCATAAGAGTAGTGGTTGATGGGCATAAATCAGAAGATCTAAGTATTAATGCTGGAGTCCCTCAGGGGTCCATCCTGGGCCCAACTCTCTTCCTGATTTATATTAATGATCTTCCAAATCACATCCTTACATCATTTGTAGATATCTATGCTGATGACACTACTATCTATCGTAGCACATCTAAGACCGTAAACGACCAAGTTCTCTCTGATTCTCTCTTCTCTGATCTTGAGCAAGTGGTACAATGGGGAAAGAGGTGGCTGGTTACTTTTAATGCATCTAAAACCAAGCTTTTATCTTTACATCATCAATGCTCTGATCCCCGTCTGGCATCAATTGAAATGAATGGCTCTCGTCTTGGGGAGGCCTCATGTTTTGACAAGCTTCTGGGCTTGACCTTTACTCCTGATCTTAAATGGAACACATACATTAAATCTGTTGCCAAGGCTTCTGGAAAAATGGTGGGATCCTTCTATCGATCCAGTAGATATCTCACTGCTGATGCAATTCTCTATCTATATAAGAGCCCGGTACGTCCAAGGATGGAATACTGTTGCCATATCTGGGCAGGAGCTGCTAGAAAGGACTTATACTACCTTGATAGAGTTCAAAACAGATTTCGTAGCCTTGTGGGGGATGTCCTTTTCTCTTCCCTGCAACCTCTTTCTCACAGAAGAGATGTTGTGAGTTTGTCTCTGCTTTATCATTATTTTCATGGCAAGTGCTCGTCCATCATTAACCTTAAGACGTGGAAAAGCTAAGGAAACCAACCATGCGGAAGACGAACAAATCAGCTCAAGCTGTGACAGGCGATAAAGTGGAATTGGAGGGAGAGCTCACACTTATGATCACCTTAAATGGTGTTACTAAAAAAGTGAAAGTGTATGTACATAGGACATCCGAAAACTTGTACGGTACTGATTGGATGGAGCAATTCGAATTGTGGGTCCAACCTATGAATAAATTCTGTCATAGGGTAGAAGATTCGTCTACAGAAGCGCAACAACTGAAGGACGAGTTAAAAAAGGAATTTCCATAAGTATTCTCACCAGGACTAGGAAAATGTTCAAAGGCGATAGCAAGATTCGAACTAAAAGAAAACACTCTGCACATTTTCAAGAAGAAACGTCCCATTCATAGCAACAGAGAAATCGAAAAAGAAAGCTTCAACGGAATCTGCCAAAGGAGGAAAATAAAAACTGAAACTGCAAAGCCGGAAGCTAAAAAACCTGCACTAAAAGAATTTCCCAAGCCAAAGCAACAATTTCTACATGTGTATAGGATTACACCAACCTGAACACACCAACAGCCGTCTCACCTGTAAAAACGATGTTTGCACAGAAAGTGAGATCCGTTTTTGACAAGCTCTTACCCAAACTGTCAAGGCCACTAGTGATCATATATCAGGTGAAAAAGTGTTTTTCAAAAGTTATAAAAACAACAAATTATTCTGGGAGGTGGGTACAATTACTAAGAGAGTCAGTGACATGGTATATATCATCCAAGAACAAACATATACTCACAAACGTCACCAGAACCAACTAAGATGTCGATCGATTGAAACTGTCTTCGAAACTTTTGATCTTGAACCTCCTCAACCAAAACCTGAACTACGGCAGTCGTTCCGTAAGAGAAAGGTTACCGAGCAATTGATAGTAAACCCTAAAAGTAAGAGGTACTGACAGCTTTTACAAACAAAAAGATTGGGGGGGGGGGGTTGGAGGCGCCCCTCCATGAGATTAATGTATTATCTCATGACATCACTTCCGGTATCGAGACCGGTGCCCGGCAGTCTGCGATTGGCATGCGACCGAACTGGACATGTGGAAATGTCCTACCATTGTGGAATGGATATACTCAACTCACTTTGTCTATGTAATACATGTTTCGTTCCTAAAAATCCTGTGTTTTTTTCGTTTATTACCATTTAACCCCATAACACCAAGTAAGGGCCAAAGTGGCGTGTTGCATCTCATGTCCTAATAGAACCTTGAACATGATCTGCTCAACCACCAGGATCCCGTCCTTCGGCATTATGGGTTGCCACCCACAGTTAATAGGCGGCCCCATCGAGGGACTTTTACTCTTTGCAGGGGGGGGGGCAGTCGGTGTATTCTAAAGCCCCACTGACAGGGCGACATTCCATATTGAAAAACAAAACAGATGTTTCTCAGTTTGGTTGTTATAGTCATAAGCTTCCAACCTTCTTAAGATCCATTTTTTCAATGAATGAACATATGAAATAATGACTAAAGTAGGTACATACAAAATGAATGGCCGATCCCTAAAATGTATAAACATTTTGACCCTTCCTTCATTTAAAAATTCACCAAAATTCAAGAAATCAACAACTTTTAATTGAATTTTCAGAACTTATTAATTAATGATCACAGAATATAATAAACTTATTATTTTATTTTTAATCTTAATAAAAATGTATTTTGTGTAAATAAAATGCACTTTTGTTAAAATTAAGAAAAAAATGAATACATTTATTTTTCCTTTTTTATGACAAAAAACATCATAGATGTTAACAATTTTTATGACAAAAAACATCATAGATGTTAACAATTTTTATGACAAAAACATCATAGATGTTAATTAAAATTAAAAATATATATTTCAGGAACATTATGAAACAAACTACTAAAGTCTATGTTAATAAAATCAATATAAGTTGAAAAAACTTAATTTTCTGAATTAACACGATTATGATTGAATAAAGCATTGTTTAGTCAATATTTTCACCCAAAAAATAATATAATTGAAAAAAAATATCATGCGATTTTTCATGATTTTTTTTCGTTTCCAGGAAAATTTTAAATGTAATTGTACGAATGAACGTGTAAACATCAGCATAAGAAATAAAAACTTTTGTTGCTTCTAAAAGTGAACAAAAACTTTTGTTGCTTCTAAAAGTGAACAAAAACTTTTGTTGCTTCTAAAAGTGAACAAAAACTTTTGTTGCTTCTAAAAGTGAACAAAAACTTTTGTTGCTTCTAAAAGTGAACAAAAACTTTTGTTGCTTCTAAAAGTGAACAAAAACTTTTGTTGCTTCTAAAAGTGAACAAAAACTTTTGTTGCTTCTAAAAGTGAACAAAAACTTTTGTTGCTTCTAAAAGTGAACAAAAACTTTTGTTGCTTCTAAAAGTGAACAAAAACTTTTGTTGCTTCTAAAAGTGAACAAAAACTTTTGTTGCTTCTAAAAGTGAACAAAAACTTTTGTTGCTTCTAAAAGTAAAAAAAAACTTTTGTTGCTTCTAAAAGTGAACAAAAACTTTTGTTGCTTCTAAAAGTGAAAAAAAACTTCTGTTGCTTCTAAAAGTGAACAAAAACTTTTGTTACTTCTAAAAGTGAACAAAAACTTTTGTTGCTTCTAAAAGTGAACAAAAACTTTTGTTGCTTCTAAAAGTGAACAAAAACTTTTGTTGCTTCTAAAAGTGAACAAAAACTTTTGTTGCTCCTAAAAGTAAACAAAAACTTTTGTTGCTTCTAAAAGTAAACAAAAACTTTTGTTGCTTCTAAAAGTGAACAAAAACTTTTGTTGCTTCTAAAAGTGAAAAAAAACTTTTGTTGCTTCTAAAAGTGAACAAAAACTTTTGTTGCTTCTAAAAGTGAACAAAAACTTTTGTTGCTTCTAAAAGTGAACAAAAACTTTTGTTGCTTCTAAAAGTGAACAAAAACTTTTGTTACTTCTAAAAGTGAACAAAAACTTTTGTTGCTTCTAAAAGTGAACAAAAACTTTTGTTGCTTCTAAAAGTGAAAAAAACTTTTGTTGCTTCTAAAAGTGAACAAACACTTTTGTTGCTCCTAAAAGTGAAAAAACACTTTTGTTGCTTCTAAAAGTGAACAAAAACTTTTGTTGCTTCTAAAAGTGAACAAAAACTTTTGTTGCTTCTAAAAGTGAACAAAAACTTTTGTTGCTTCTAAAAGTGAACAAAAACTTTTGTTGCTTCTAAAAGTGAAAAAAAACTTTTGTTGCTTCTAAAAGTGAACAAAAAATTTTGTTGCTTCTAAAAGTGAAAAAAAACTTTTGTTGCTTCTAAAAGTGAACAAAAACTTTTGTTGCTTCTAAAAGTGAACAAAAACTTTTGTTGCTTCTAAAAGTGAACAAAAACTTTTGTTGCTTCTAAAAGTAAACAAAAACTTTTGTCTTTTGTTGCTTCTAAAAGTGAACAAAAACTTTTGTTGCTTCAAAAAGTGAACAAACACTTTTGTTGCTTCTAAAAGTGAACAAAACCTTTTGTTACTTCTAAAAGTGAACAAAACCTTTTGTTACTTCTAAAAGTGAACAAAAACTTTTGTTGCTTCTAAAAGTGAACACAAACTTTTGTTGCTTCTAAAAGTGAACAAACACTTTTGTTGCTTCTAAAAGTGAACAAACACTTTTGTTGCTCCTAAAAGTGAAAAAAAACTTTTGTTGCTTCTAAAAGTGAACAAAAACTTTTGTTGCTTCTAAAAGTAAACAAAAACTTTTGTTGCTTCTAAAAGTGAACAAAACCTTTTGTTGCTTCTAAAAGTGAACAAAAACTTTTGTTGCTTCTAAAAGTGAACAAAACCTTGTGTTACTTCTAAAAGTGAACAAAAACTTTTGTTGCTTCTAAAAGTGAACAAAAACTTTTGTTGCTTCTAAAAGTGAACAAAAACTTTTGTTGCTTCTAAAAGTGAACAAAAACTTTTGTTGCTTCTAAAAGTAGACAAAAATTTTGTTGCTTCTAAAAGTAAACAAAAACTTTTGTCTTTTGTTGCTTCTAAAAGTGAACAAAAACTTTTGTTGCTTCTAAAAGTGAACAAAAACTTTTGTTGCTTCTAAAAGTGAACAAAAACTTTTGTTGCTTCTAAAAGTGAACAAAAACTTTTGTTGCTTCTAAAAGTGAACAAAAACTTTTGTTGCTTCTAAAAGTGAACAAAAACTTTTGTTGCTTCTAAAAGTGAACAAAAACTTTTGTTGCTTCTAAAAGTGAACAAAAACTTTTGTTGCTTCTAAAAGTGAACAAAAACTTTTGTTGCTTCTAAAAGTGAACAAAAACTTTTGTTGCTTCAAAAAGTGAACAAAAACTTTTGTTGTTTCTAAAAGTGAAAAAAACTTTTGTTGCTTCTAAAAGTGAACAAAAACTTTTGTTGCTTCTAAAAGTGAACAAAAACTTTTGTTGCTTCTAAAAGTGAACAAAGACTTTTGTTGCTTCTAAAAGTGAACAAACACTTTTGTTACTTCTAAAAGTGAACAAAAACTTTCGTTGCTTCTAAAAGTGAACAAAAACTTTTGTTGCTTCTAAAAGTGAACAAAAACTTTTGTTGCTTCTAAAAGTGAACAAAAACTTTTGTTGTTTCTAAAAGTGAAAAAAACTTTTGTTGCTTCTAAAAGTGAACAAAAACTTTTGTTGCTTCTAAAAGTTAACAAAAACTTTTGTTGCTTCTAAAAGTGAACAAAGACTTTTGTTGCTTCTAAAAGTGAACAAACACTTTTGTTACTTCTAAAAGTGAACAAAAACTTTCGTTGCTTCTAAAAGTGAACAAAAACTTTTGTTGCTTCTACAAGTGAAAAAAAACTTTTGTTGCTTCTACAAGTGAAAAAAAACTTTTGTTGCTTCTAAAAGTGAACAAAAACTTTTGTTACTTCTAAAAGTGAACAAAAACTTTTGTTGCTTCTAAAAGTGAACAAAAACTATTGTTGCTTCTAAAAGTGAACAAAAACTTTTGTTGCTTCTAAAAGTGAACAAAAACTTTTGTTACTTCTAAAAGTTAAAAAAACTTTTGTTGCTTCTAAAAGTGAACAAAAACTTTTGTTGCTTCTAAAAGTGAACAAAAACTTTTGTTACTTCTAAAAGTGAACAAAAACTTTTGTTGCTTCTACAAGTTAAAAAAACTTTTGTTGCTTCTAAAAGTGAACAAAAACTTTTGTTACTTCTAAAAGTGAACAAAAACTTTTGTTACTTCTAAAAGTGAACAAAAACTTTTGTTACTTCTAAAAGTGAACAAAAACTTTTGTTACTTCTAAAAGTGAACCAAACCTTTTGTTACTTCTAAAAGTGAACAAAAACTTTTGTTACTTCTAAAAGTTAAAAAAACTTTTGTTGCTTCTAAAAGTGAACAAAAACTTTTGTTGCTTCTAAAAGTGAACAAAAACTTTTGTTGCTTCTAAAAGTGAACAAAAACTTTTGTTGCTTCTAAAAGTGAACAAAAACTTTTGTTGCTTCTAAAAGTGAACAAAAACTTTTGTTGCTTCTAAAAGTGAACAAAAACTTTTGTTGCTTCTAAAAGTGAACAAAAACTTTTGTTGCTTCTAAAAGTGAACAAAAACTTTTGTTGCTTCTAAAAGTGAACAAAAACTTTTGTTGCTTCTAAAAGTGAACAAAAACTTTTGTTACTTCTAAAAGTGAACAAAAACTTTTGTTGCTTCTAAAAGTGAACAAAAACTATTGTTGCTTCTAAAAGTGAACAAAAACTTTTGTTACTTCTAAAAGTGAACAAAAACTTTTGTTGCTTCTACAAGTTAAAAAAACTTTTGTTACTTCTTAAAGTTAAAAAAACCTTTGTTGCTTCTAAAAGTGAACAAAAACTTTTGTTACTTCTAAAAGTTAAAAAAACTTTTGTTGCTTCTAAAAGTGAAAAAAAACTTTTGTTGCTTCTAAAAGTTAAAAAAACTTTTGTTACTTCTAAAAGTGAACAAAAACTTTTGTTGCTTCTAAAAGTGAACAAAAACTATTGTTGCTTCTAAAAGTTAAAAAAACTTTTGTTGCTTCTAAAAGTTAAAAAAACTTTTGTTGCTTCTAAAAGTGAACAAAACCTTTTGTTACTTCTAAAAGTGAACAAAAACTTTTGTTGCTTCTAAAAGTGAACAAAAACTTTTGTTGCTTCTAAAAGTGAACAAAAACTTTTGTTGCTTCTAAAAGTGAAAAAAACTTTTGTTGCTTCTAAAAGTGAAAAAAACTTTTGTTGCTTCTAAAAGTGAACAAAAACTTTTGTTGCTTCTAAAAGTGAACAAATACTTTTGTTACTTCTAAAAGTGAACAAAAACTTTTGTTGCTTCTAAAAGTGAACAAAAACTATTGTTGCTTCTAAAAGTGAACAAAAACTTTTTTTGCTTCTAAAAGTGAACAAAAACTTTTGTTGCTTCTAAAAGTGAACAAAAACTTTTGTTGCTTCTAAAAGTGAAAAACAACTTTTGTTGCTTCTAAAAGTGAAATAAACTTTTGTTGCTTCTAAAAGTTAAAAAAAACTTTTGTTACTTCTAAAAGTGAACAAAAACTTTTGTTGCTTCTAAAAGTGAACAAAAACTTTTGTTGTTTCTAAAAGTGAAAAAAACTTTTGTTGCTTCTAAAAGTGAAAAAAAACTTTTGTTGTTTCTAAAAGTTAAAAAAACTTTTGTTACTTCTAAAAGTGAACAAAAACTTTTGTTGCTTCTAAAAGTGAACAAAAACTTTTGTTGCTTCTAAAAGTGAACAAAAACTTTTGTTGCTTCTAAAAGTGAACAAAAACTTTTGTTTCTCGAAGTTAAAAAAAACTGTTTTTGCTTCTAAAAGTGAACAAAAACTTTTGTTGTTTCTAAAAGTGAACAAAAACTTTCGTTGCTTCTAAAAGTGAACAAAAACTTTTGTTACTTCTAAAAGTGAACAAAAACTTTTGTTACTTCTAAAAGTGAACAAAAACTTTTGTTACTTCTAAAAGTGAACAAAAACTTTTGTTACTTCTAAAAGTTAAAAAAACTTTTGTTACTTCTAAAAGTGAACAAAAAACTTTTGTTGCTTCTAAAAGTTAAAAAAACTTTTGTTGCTTCTAAAAGTGAACAAAAACTTTTGTTGCTTCTAAAAGTGAACAAAAACTTTTGTTGCTTCTAAAAGTGAACAAAAACTTTTGTTGCTTCTAAAAGTTAAAAAAAAAACTTTTGTTGCTTCTAAAAGTGAAAAAAAACTTTTGTTGTTTCTAAAAGTTAAAAAAACTTTTGTTACTTCTAAAAGTGAACAAAAACTTTTGTTGCTTCTAAAAGTGAACAAAAACTTTTGTTGCTTCTAAAAGTGAACAAAAACTTTTGTTGCTTCTAAAAGTGAACAAAAACTTTTGTTGCTTCTAAAAGTGAAAAAAACTTTTGTTGCTTCTAAAAGTGAACAAACACTTTTGTTGCTCCTAAAAGTGAAAAAACACTTTTGTTGCTTCTAAAAGTGAAAAAAAACTTTTGTTGCTTCTAAAAGTGAACAAAAACTTTTGTTGCTTCTAAAAGTGAAAAAAAACTTCTGTTGCTTCTAAAAGTGAACAAAAACTTTTGTTACTTCTAAAAGTGAACAAAAACTTTTGTTGCTTCTAAAAGTGAACAAAAACTTTTGTTGCTTCTAAAAGTGAACAAAAACTTTTGTTGCTTCTAAAAGTGAACAAAAACTTTTGTTGCTCCTAAAAGTAAACAAAAACTTTTGTTGCTTCTAAAAGTAAACAAAAACTTTTGTTGCTTCTAAAAGTGAACAAAAACTTTTGTTGCTTCTAAAAGTGAAAAAAAACTTTTGTTGCTTCTAAAAGTGAACAAAAACTTTTGTTGCTTCTAAAAGTGAACAAAAACTTTTGTTGCTTCTAAAAGTGAACAAAAACTTTTGTTGCTTCTAAAAGTGAACAAAAACTTTTGTTACTTCTAAAAGTGAACAAAAACTTTTGTTGCTTCTAAAAGTGAACAAAAACTTTTGTTGCTTCTAAAAGTGAAAAAAACTTTTGTTGCTTCTAAAAGTGAACAAACACTTTTGTTGCTCCTAAAAGTGAAAAAACACTTTTGTTGCTTCTAAAAGTGAACAAAAACTTTTGTTGCTTCTAAAAGTGAACAAAAACTTTTGTTGCTTCTAAAAGTGAACAAAAACTTTTGTTGCTTCTAAAAGTGAACAAAAACTTTTGTTGCTTCTAAAAGTGAAAAAAAACTTTTGTTGCTTCTAAAAGTGAACAAAAACTTTTGTTGCTTCTAAAAGTGAAAAAAAACTTCTGTTGCTTCTAAAAGTGAACAAAAACTTTTGTTACTTCTAAAAGTGAACAAAAACTTTTGTTGCTTCTAAAAGTGAACAAAAACTTTTGTTGCTTCTAAAAGTGAACAAAAACTTTTGTTGCTTCTAAAAGTGAACAAAAACTTTTGTTGCTCCTAAAAGTAAACAAAAACTATTGTTGCTTCTAAAAGTGAACAAAAACTTTTTTTGCTTCTAAAAGTGAACAAAAACTTTTGTTGCTTCTAAAAGTGAACAAAAACTTTTGTTGCTTCTAAAAGTGAAAAACAACTTTTGTTGCTTCTAAAAGTGAAATAAACTTTTGTTGCTTCTAAAAGTTAAAAAAAACTTTTGTTACTTCTAAAAGTGAACAAAAACTTTTGTTGCTTCTAAAAGTGAACAAAAACTTTTGTTGTTTCTAAAAGTGAAAAAAACTTTTGTTGCTTCTAAAAGTGAAAAAAAACTTTTGTTGTTTCTAAAAGTTAAAAAAACTTTTGTTACTTCTAAAAGTGAACAAAAACTTTTGTTGCTTCTAAAAGTGAACAAAAACTTTTGTTGCTTCTAAAAGTGAACAAAAACTTTTGTTGCTTCTAAAAGTGAACAAAAACTTTTGTTTCTCGAAGTTAAAAAAAACTGTTTTTGCTTCTAAAAGTGAACAAAAACTTTTGTTGTTTCTAAAAGTGAACAAAAACTTTCGTTGCTTCTAAAAGTGAACAAAAACTTTTGTTACTTCTAAAAGTGAACAAAAACTTTTGTTACTTCTAAAAGTGAACAAAAACTTTTGTTACTTCTAAAAGTGAACAAAAACTTTTGTTACTTCTAAAAGTTAAAAAAACTTTTGTTACTTCTAAAAGTGAACAAAAAACTTTTGTTGCTTCTAAAAGTTAAAAAAACTTTTGTTGCTTCTAAAAGTGAACAAAAACTTTTGTTGCTTCTAAAAGTGAACAAAAACTTTTGTTGCTTCTAAAAGTGAACAAAAACTTTTGTTGCTTCTAAAAGTTAAAAAAAAAACTTTTGTTGCTTCTAAAAGTGAAAAAAAACTTTTGTTGTTTCTAAAAGTTAAAAAAACTTTTGTTACTTCTAAAAGTGAACAAAAACTTTTGTTGCTTCTAAAAGTGAACAAAAACTTTTGTTGCTTCTAAAAGTGAACAAAAACTTTTGTTGCTTCTAAAAGTGAACAAAAACTTTTGTTGCTTCTAAAAGTGAAAAAAACTTTTGTTGCTTCTAAAAGTGAACAAACACTTTTGTTGCTCCTAAAAGTGAAAAAACACTTTTGTTGCTTCTAAAAGTGAAAAAAAACTTTTGTTGCTTCTAAAAGTGAACAAAAACTTTTGTTGCTTCTAAAAGTGAAAAAAAACTTCTGTTGCTTCTAAAAGTGAACAAAAACTTTTGTTACTTCTAAAAGTGAACAAAAACTTTTGTTGCTTCTAAAAGTGAACAAAAACTTTTGTTGCTTCTAAAAGTGAACAAAAACTTTTGTTGCTTCTAAAAGTGAACAAAAACTTTTGTTGCTCCTAAAAGTAAACAAAAACTTTTGTTGCTTCTAAAAGTAAACAAAAACTTTTGTTGCTTCTAAAAGTGAACAAAAACTTTTGTTGCTTCTAAAAGTGAAAAAAAACTTTTGTTGCTTCTAAAAGTGAACAAAAACTTTTGTTGCTTCTAAAAGTGAACAAAAACTTTTGTTGCTTCTAAAAGTGAACAAAAACTTTTGTTGCTTCTAAAAGTGAACAAAAACTTTTGTTACTTCTAAAAGTGAACAAAAACTTTTGTTGCTTCTAAAAGTGAACAAAAACTTTTGTTGCTTCTAAAAGTGAAAAAAACTTTTGTTGCTTCTAAAAGTGAACAAACACTTTTGTTGCTCCTAAAAGTGAAAAAACACTTTTGTTGCTTCTAAAAGTGAACAAAAACTTTTGTTGCTTCTAAAAGTGAACAAAAACTTTTGTTGCTTCTAAAAGTGAACAAAAACTTTTGTTGCTTCTAAAAGTGAACAAAAACTTTTGTTGCTTCTAAAAGTGAAAAAAAACTTTTGTTGCTTCTAAAAGTGAACAAAAAATTTTGTTGCTTCTAAAAGTGAAAAAAAACTTTTGTTGCTTCTAAAAGTGAACAAAAACTTTTGTTGCTTCTAAAAGTGAACAAAAACTTTTGTTGCTTCTAAAAGTGAACAAAAACTTTTGTTGCTTCTAAAAGTAAACAAAAACTTTTGTCTTTTGTTGCTTCTAAAAGTGAACAAAAACTTTTGTTGCTTCAAAAAGTGAACAAACACTTTTGTTGCTTCTAAAAGTGAACAAAACCTTTTGTTACTTCTAAAAGTGAACAAAACCTTTTGTTACTTCTAAAAGTGAACAAAAACTTTTGTTGCTTCTAAAAGTGAACACAAACTTTTGTTGCTTCTAAAAGTGAACAAACACTTTTGTTGCTTCTAAAAGTGAACAAACACTTTTGTTGCTCCTAAAAGTGAAAAAAAACTTTTGTTGCTTCTAAAAGTGAACAAAAACTTTTGTTGCTTCTAAAAGTGAACAAAAACTTTTGTTGCTTCTAAAAGTGAACAAAAACTTTTGTTGCTTCTAAAAGTAAACAAAAACTTTTGTTGCTTCTAAAAGTGAACAAAACCTTTTGTTGCTTCTAAAAGTGAACAAAAACTTTTGTTGCTTCTAAAAGTGAACAAAACCTTGTGTTACTTCTAAAAGTGAACAAAAACTTTTGTTGCTTCTAAAAGTGAACAAAAACTTTTGTTGCTTCTAAAAGTGAACAAAAACTTTTGTTGCTTCTAAAAGTGAACAAAAACTTTTGTTGCTTCTAAAAGTGAACAAAAACTTTTGTTGCTTCTAAAAGTAAACAAAAACTTTTGTCTTTTGTTGCTTCTAAAAGTGAACAAAAACTTTTGTTGCTTCTAAAAGTGAACAAAAACTTTTGTTGCTTCTAAAAGTGAACAAAAACTTTTGTTGCTTCTAAAAGTGAACAAAAACTTTTGTTGCTTCTAAAAGTGAACAAAAACTTTTGTTGCTTCTAAAAGTGAACAAAAACTTTTGTTGCTTCTAAAAGTGAACAAAAACTTTTGTTGCTTCTAAAAGTGAACAAAAACTTTTGTTGCTTCTACAAGTGAAAAAAAACTTTTGTTTCTTCTAAAAGTGAAAAAAAACTTTTGTTGCTTCTAAAAGTGAACAAAAACTTTTGTTACTTCTAAAAGTGAACAAAAACTTTTGTTGCTTCTAAAAGTGAACAAAAACTATTGTTGCTTCTAAAAGTGAACAAAAACTTTTGTTGCTTCTAAAAGTGAACAAAAACTTTTGTTACTTCTAAAAGTGAACAAAAACTTTTGTTGCTTCTACAAGTTAAGAAAACTTTTGTTGCTTCTAAAAGTGAACAAAAACTTTTGTTACTTCTAAAAGTGAACAAAAACTTTTGTTACTTCTAAAAGTGAACAAAAACTTTTGTTACTTCTAAAAGTGAACAAAAACTTTTGTTACTTCTAAAAGTGAACCAAACCTTTTGTTACTTCTAAAAGTGAACAAAAACTTTTGTTACTTCTAAAAGTTAAAAAAACTTTTGTTGCTTCTAAAAGTGAACAAAAACTTTTGTTGCTTCTAAAAGTGAACAAAAACTTTTGTTGCTTCTAAAAGTGAACAAAAACTTTTGTTGCTTCTAAAAGTGAACAAAAACTTTTGTTGCTTCTAAAAGTGAACAAAAACTTTTGTTGCTTCTAAAAGTGAAAAAAAACTTTTGTTGCTTCTAAAAGTGAACAAAAAATTTTGTTGCTTCTAAAAGTGAAAAAAAACTTTTGTTGCTTCTAAAAGTGAACAAAAACTTTTGTTGCTTCTAAAAGTGAACAAAAACTTTTGTTGCTTCTAAAAGTGAACAAAAACTTTTGTTGCTTCTAAAAGTAAACAAAAACTTTTGTCTTTTGTTGCTTCTAAAAGTGAACAAAAACTTTTGTTGCTTCAAAAAGTGAACAAAAACTTTTGTTGCTTCTAAAAGTGAACAAAACCTTTTGTTACTTCTAAAAGTGAACAAAACCTTTTGTTGCTTCTAAAAGTGAACAAAAACTTTTGTTGCTTCTAAAAGTGAACAAACACTTTTGTTGCTTCTAAAAGTGAACAAACACTTTTGTTGCTCCTAAAAGTGAAAAAAAACTTTTGTTGCTTCTAAAAGTGAACAAAAACTTTTGTTGCTTCTAAAAGTGAACAAAAACTTTTGTTGCTTCTAAAAGTGAACAAAAACTTTTGTTGCTTCTAAAAGTAAACAAAAACTTTTGTTGCTTCTAAAAGTGAACAAAACCTTTTGTTGCTTCTAAAAGTGAACAAAAACTTTTGTTGCTTCTAAAAGTGAACAAAACCTTGTGTTACTTCTAAAAGTGAACAAAAACTTTTGTTGCTTCTAAAAGTGAACAAAAACTTTTGTTGCTTCTAAAAGTGAACAAAAACTTTTGTTGCTTCTAAAAGTGAACAAAAACTTTTGTTGCTTCTAAAAGTGAACAAAAATTTTGTTGCTTCTAAAAGTAAACAAAAACTTTTGTCTTTTGTTGCTTCTAAAAGTGAACAAAAACTTTTGTTGCTTCTAAAAGTGAACAAAAACTTTTGTTGCTTCTAAAAGTGAACAAAAACTTTTGTTGCTTCTAAAAGTGAACAAAAACTTTTGTTGCTTCTAAAAGTGAACAAAAACTTTTGTTGCTTCTAAAAGTGAACAAAAACTTTTGTTGCTCCTAAAAGTGAACAAAAACTTTTGTTGCTTCTAAAAGTGAACAAAAACTTTTGTTGCTTCTAAAAGTGAACAAAAACTTTTGTTGCTTCAAAAAGTGAACAAAAACTTTTGTTGTTTCTAAAAGTGAAAAAAACTTTTGTTGCTTCTAAAAGTGAACAAAAACTTTTGTTGCTTCTAAAAGTGAACAAAAACTTTTGTTGCTTCTAAAAGTGAACAAAGACTTTTGTTGCTTCTAAAAGTGAACAAACACTTTTGTTACTTCTAAAAGTGAACAAAAACTTTCGTTGCTTCTAAAAGTGAACAAAAACTTTTGTTGCTTCTAAAAGTGAACAAAAACTTTTGTTGCTTCTAAAAGTGAACAAAAACTTTTGTTGTTTCTAAAAGTGAAAAAAACTTTTGTTGCTTCTAAAAGTGAACAAAAACTTTTGTTGCTTCTAAAAGTTAACAAAAACTTTTGTTGCTTCTAAAAGTGAACAAAGACTTTTGTTGCTTCTAAAAGTGAACAAACACTTTTGTTACTTCTAAAAGTGAACAAAAACTTTCGTTGCTTCTAAAAGTGAACAAAAACTTTTGTTGCTTCTAAAAGTGAACAAAAACTTTTGTTGCTTCTAAAAGTGAACAAAAACTTTTGTTGCTTCTACAAGTGAAAAAAAACTTTTGTTGCTTCTACAAGTGAAAAAAAACTTTTGTTGCTTCTAAAAGTGAACAAAAACTTTTGTTACTTCTAAAAGTGAACAAAAACTTTTGTTGCTTCTAAAAGTGAACAAAAACTATTGTTGCTTCTAAAAGTGAACAAAAACTTTTGTTGCTTCTAAAAGTGAACAAAAACTTTTGTTACTTCTAAAAGTTAAAAAAACTTTTGTTGCTTCTAAAAGTGAACAAAAACTTTTGTTGCTTCTAAAAGTGAACAAAAACTTTTGTTACTTCTAAAAGTGAACAAAAACTTTTGTTGCTTCTACAAGTTAAAAAAACTTTTGTTGCTTCTAAAAGTGAACAAAAACTTTTGTTACTTCTAAAAGTGAACAAAAACTTTTGTTACTTCTAAAAGTGAACAAAAACTTTTGTTACTTCTAAAAGTGAACAAAAACTTTTGTTACTTCTAAAAGTGAACAAAACCTTTTGTTACTTCTAAAAGTGAACAAAAACTTTTGTTACTTCTAAAAGTTAAAAAAACTTTTGTTGCTTCTAAAAGTGAACAAAAACTTTTGTTGCTTCTAAAAGTGAACAAAAACTTTTGTTGCTTCTAAAAGTGAACAAAAACTTTTGTTGCTTCTAAAAGTGAACAAAAACTTTTGTTGCTTCTAAAAGTGAACAAAAACTTTTGTTGCTTCTAAAAGTGAACAAAAACTTTTGTTGCTTCTAAAAGTGAACAAAAACTTTTGTTGCTTCTAAAAGTGAACAAAAACTTTTGTTGCTTCTAAAAGTGAACAAAAACTTTTGTTGCTTCTAAAAGTGAACAAAAACTTTTGTTACTTCTAAAAGTGAACAAAAACTTTTGTTGCTTCTAAAAGTGAACAAAAACTATTGTTGCTTCTAAAAGTGAACAAAAACTTTTGTTACTTCTAAAAGTGAACAAAAACTTTTGTTGCTTCTACAAGTTAAAAAAACTTTTGTTACTTCTTAAAGTTAAAAAAACCTTTGTTGCTTCTAAAAGTGAACAAAAACTTTTGTTACTTCTAAAAGTTAAAAAAACTTTTGTTGCTTCTAAAAGTGAAAAAAAACTTTTGTTGCTTCTAAAAGTTAAAAAAACTTTTGTTACTTCTAAAAGTGAACAAAAACTTTTGTTGCTTCTAAAAGTGAACAAAAACTATTGTTGCTTCTAAAAGTTAAAAAAACTTTTGTTGCTTCTAAAAGTTAAAAAAACTTTTGTTGCTTCTAAAAGTTAAAAAAACTTTTGTTGCTTCTAAAAGTGAACAAAACCTTTTGTTACTTCTAAAAGTGAACAAAAACTTTTGTTGCTTCTAAAAGTGAACAAAAACTTTTGTTGCTTCTAAAAGTGAACAAAAACTTTTGTTGCTTCTAAAAGTGAAAAAAACTTTTGTTGCTTCTAAAAGTGAAAAAAACTTTTGTTGCTTCTAAAAGTGAACAAAAACTTTTGTTGCTTCTAAAAGTGAACAAATACTTTTGTTACTTCTAAAAGTGAACAAAAACTTTTGTTGCTTCTAAAAGTGAACAAAAACTATTGTTGCTTCTAAAAGTGAACAAAAACTTTTGTTGCTTCTAAAAGTGAACAAAAACTTTTGTTGCTTCTAAAAGTGCACAAAAACTTTTGTTACTTCTAAAAGTGAGCAAAAACTTTTGTTACTTCTAAAAGTTAAAAAAACTTTTGTTGCTTCTAAAAGTGAACAAAAACTTTTGTTACTTCTAAAAGTTAAAAAAACTTTTGTTGCTTCTAAAAGTGAACAAAAACTTTTGTTACTTCTAAAAGTTAAAAAATTTTTTGTTACTTTTAAAAGTGAACAAAATCTTTTGTTGCTTCTACAAGTTAAAAAAACTTTTGTTGCTTCTAAAAGTGAACAAAAACTTTTGTTGCTTCTAAAAGTGAACAAAAACTTTTGTTGCTTCTAAAAGTGAACAAAAACTTTTGTTGCTTCTAAAAGTGAACAAAAACTTTTGTTGCTTCTAAAAGTGAACAAAAACTTTTGTTGCTTCTAAAAGTGAACAAAAACTTTTGTTACTTCTAAAAGTGAACAAAAACTTTTGTTGCTTCTAAAAGTGAACAAAAACTTTTGTTGCTTCTAAAAGTGAACAAAAACTTTTGTTGCTTCTAAAAGTGAACAAAAACTTTTGTTGCTTCTAAAAGTGAACAAAAACTTTTGTTGCTTCTAAAAGTGAACAAAAACTTTTGTTGCTTCTAAAAGTGAACAAAAACTTTTGTTGCTTCTAAAAGTGAACAAAAACTTTTGTTGCTTCTAAAAGTGAAAAACAACTTTTGTTGCTTCTAAAAGTGAAATAAACTTTTGTTGCTTCTAAAAGTTAAAAAAAACTTTTGTTACTTCTAAAAGTGAACAAAAACTTTTGTTGCTTCTAAAAGTGAACAAAAACTTTTGTTACTTCTAAAAGTGAACAAAAACTTTTGTTACTTCTAAAAGTTAAAAAAACTTTTGTTGCTTCTAAAAGTGAACAAAAACTTTTGTTACTTCTAAAAGTGAACAAAAACTTTTGTTGCTTCTAAAAGTGAAAAAAAACTTTTGTTACTTCTAAAAGTTTAAAAAACTTTTGTTACTTCTAAAAGTTTAAAAAACTTTTGTTGCTTCTAAAAGTGAACAAATACTTTTGTTGCTTCTAAAAGTGAACAAATACTTTTGTTACTTCTAAAAGTGAACAAAAACTTTTGTTGCTTCTAAAAGTGAACAAAAACTTTTGTTGCTTCTAAAAGTGAACAAAAACTTTTGTTGCTTCTAAAAGTGAAAAAAAACTTTTGTTGTTTCTAAAAGTTAAAAAAACTTTTGTTACTTCTAAAAGTGAACAAAAACTTTTGTTGCTTCTAAAAGTGAACAAAAACTTTTGTTGCTTCTAAAAGTGAACAAAAACTTTTGTTGCTTCTAAAAGTGAACAAAAACTTTTGTTTCTCGAAGTTAAAAAAAACTGTTTTTGCTTCTAAAAGTGAACAAAAACTTTTGTTGTTTCTAAAAGTGAACAAAAACTTTCGTTGCTTCTAAAAGTGAACAAAAACTTTTGTTACTTCTAAAAGTGAACAAAAACTTTTGTTACTTCTAAAAGTGAACAAAAACTTTTGTTACTTCTAAAAGTGAACAAAAACTTTTGTTACTTCTAAAAGTTAAAAAAACTTTTGTTACTTCTAAAAGTGAACAAAAAACTTTTGTTGCTTCTAAAAGTTAAAAAAACTTTTGTTGCTTCTAAAAGTGAACAAAAACTTTTGTTGCTTCTAAAAGTGAACAAAAACTTTTGTTGCTTCTAAAAGTGAACAAAAACTTTTGTTGCTTCTAAAAGTTAAAAAAAAAACTTTTGTTGCTTCTAAAAGTGAAAAAAAACTTTTGTTGTTTCTAAAAGTTAAAAAAACTTTTGTTACTTCTAAAAGTGAACAAAAACTTTTGTTGCTTCTAAAAGTGAACAAAAACTTTTGTTGCTTCTAAAAGTGAACAAAAACTTTTGTTGCTTCTAAAAGTGAACAAAAACTTTTGTTGTTTCTAAAAGTTAAAAAAACTTTTGTTACTTCTAAAAGTGAACAAAAACTTTTGTTGCTTCTAAAAGTGAAAAAAACTTTTGTTGCTTCTAAAAGTGAACAAAAACTTTTGTTGCTTCTAAAAGTGAACAAAAACTTTTGTTGCTTCTAAAAGTGAACAAAAACTTTTCTTGCTTCTAAAAGTGAACAAAAACTTTTCTTGCTTCTAAAAGTGAACAAAAACTTTTCTTGCTTCTAAAAGTGAACAAAAACTTTTGTTGCTTCTAAAAGTGAACAAAAACTTTTGTTGCTTCTAAAAGTGAACAAAAACTTTTGTTGCTTCTAAAAGTGAACAAAAACTTTTGTTGCTTCTAAAAGTGAACAAAAACTTTTGTTGCTTCTAAAAGTGAACAAAAACTTTTGTTGCTTCTAAAAGTGAACAAAAATGTTTTGTTGCTTCTAAAAGTTAAAAAAACTTTTGTTGCTTCTAAAAGTGAACAAAAACTTTTGTTGTTTCTAAAAGTTAAAAAAACTTTTGTTGCTTCTAAAAGTGAACAAAAACTTTTGTTACTTCTAAAACTGAACAAAAACTTTTGTTGCTTCTAAAAGTAAAAAAAAACTTTTGTTGCTTCTAAAAGTGAACAAAAACTTTTGTTGCTTCTAAAAGTTAAAAAAAAAACTTTTGTTACTGTTAAAAGTGAACAAAAAGACAAAAAAAGGTCAAAATTGCTTACGCTTGACGTAACACACTTCTACATCAACACCGAATTGAAGAAGGTCATTGATCCAAAGAATTTGCTTGGTTGACAAGCGATCACCGGGTCCTTTCACCTCACATATCTGCAGATTAGGAAAGGAAGGAAGAAAGTTTTTATCAAAATCTTGATTAACTTATGTCAAAAGGGTTCACTGAAAGGTTTCATCTGGAGGATCTGCCATGAACATTAATGACGTCTATTTTTGTTTATTGCAACATATGAGAAAGTATGAAAAGACACGAATCCATCCACTAGATGTGAGAGGGTGCAGAATCTGTTCCATAGAAAATGATGCAAATGATGTCTACATTAAAGGAAACATAAATTTACATCATGTTTTAGAAAGAGAGAAAATTAATTTAAATATTGCAGAAGAGGGGAAGGAGGTAGCATTTTGTTAAGACTGAGAAACATACTAAATGACCTCTGATGAGAAACATACTAAATGACCTCTGATGAGAAACATACTAAATGACCTCTCATGAGAAACATACTAAATGACCTCTCATGAGAAACATACTAAATGACCTCTGATGAGAAACATACTAAATGACCTCTCATGAGAAACATACTAAATGACCTCTCATGAGAAACATACTAAATGACCTCTCATGAGAAACATACTAAATGACCTCTCATGAGAAACATACTAAATGACCTCTCATGAGAAACATACTAAATGACCTCTCATGAGAAACATACTAAATGACCTCTCATGAGAAACATACTAAATGACCTCTCATGAGAAACATACTAAATGACCTCTGATGAGAAACATACTAAATGACCTCTCATGAGAAACATACTAAATGACCTCTCATGAGAAACATACTAAATGACCTCTCATGAGAAACATACTAAATGACCTCTCATGAGAAACATACTAAATGACCTCTCATGAGAAACATACTAAATGACCTCTCATGAGAAACATACTAAATGACCTCTCATGAGAAACATACTAAATGATCTCTCATGAGAAACATACTAAATGATCTCTCATGAGAAACATACTAAATGATCTCTCATGAGAAACATACTAAATGACCTCTCATGAGAAACATACTAAATGAACTCTGCCAAAAAGGTCAAAAGTCACAAATGTAACAACTAGAAAGTTTCATCAGAATCGCATCAAACAGTTATAAAGTATAAGAAACTATTTCTATCAGTCATGCATAAATGGTTTTTATTTGGTCATGTTAAACCAAAGAAGCTATTTTAAATTATTTAATTTTCCGTAAACAAGTATTTGTATAATTTTTTAATTTTAGCTAATTTTTCCAAAATTCACATATTTGGCAGTCAGCTTGCTGCTATATGTGTGTGCTTGCTTGTATTGCCACCACTTAAAACAAAGAATTACATTGCTTAATATCCAGAAAACTACTTATTTACGGAAAATTTAAATGTGATATTTGCTTTCAGCACACTCGAAGGCCCTACTTCCATGTTTACAAAATAGAAAAAAAAAGAGAATAAAACAGTGCTTCTTATGCACTTTTGATACCATGCTATTTTTAAGATTAAATTCAATATCTTGTTTTTTTAATAAATTGTTAGGTGGAAGCACAGAATAGTTACAAAACACCCTCCTCTCTCCATGTTAAGAATGGTTTTTGAAATAACATTATTATTATTTCAGCACAGTAGCAAAAGTGCACAAGTACCAAAAAACAAAGGGCAATAATTCCTTACTGTGTTTACAAAATGGAGGATCGATTTAATATAACGTTGTAACTAAAAAGTGAGCACCCCTTTCAAGTGTCAAAATAATGACTTAAAAATTTTTTTTTTTATTAGATCATCTGGTTTATTAGTGTCCAATCAATAATGATCCACTGAAAAAATTGCAAAAAAACGAACTTCTTTTACTGTACATATGATCAGTACTTATTAATAAATTTATTGTTCTTCGATGATGAATTGATGAATTTGAGGTTTTAATCTCACTGTAGTGCAACAATAAACCAAACTTGAAAAATATAGAGGAGGCAAATGCTTTTATCTTTCCAACTGTCTGATATATTAACTTGCTGCCAATCTCAACAAGATGTGCCACAAAGTCGGAAAGTGACGATGTCCAGTCAGTGCCCCTAAAGGAGGGGCACTCTGATCTAGCAAAAATTGCCTGAGTATTCCTATCAGCATTACCTGGGTATTCCTATTAGCATTATCAGGAAACAAACGATAAACTTGTCCCATCCGAAAGCTGGGTGACAAAGCCTGCATAATACTCAGGTGGTGTACCTCAGTCCGACAGGTACTAGGCCAAAACCAATTCTTGACGGGTACTTTCTACGATAAGTCTCCAAGCAACTGAAGCAGCAAGGAGGAGACTCATCCTCTAATCTTAAAAATAATGTCTAAGGAAACACAAACACACTCACACACAAAAATTACTTTTGAGTTACCTTGAACTTCTTGGTTTCCACATTCCATAAAGTGAGGTCAGGAAAACCACTTCTGGAATGACGAGGATTCTTTGCATACCTGCCAAAAATGGCAGCTAAAATGCTGCCACCAATACAACTCACAAGATCCTGCAAGGAAAGAAACCGGAAATGAAAAATGATGAGAAAATTATACAAAAGGAAAACAACCTCTTGAGAAGACTAAACAACAATTTGAAACAGGTTTTCATTGGTGATTCCAGTTGGGCCATCAATTTCCGCCCTGTGACAAAGATAGAACTGCATATTATCCTTTTTTTCTGGCTCAAGCCATCAGCCATACTCCAATGAGTTGGCCATCTTCATCTAGCTTCCACAAATTGAACTTCTGGTCACACATTCAGGATCACCAACAACCTATGCAAACTGTGGCTGTCCAAATAATGTGCATAATTCACAAAGAAAAATAACAGTTACTCAAATTGTGTTTGTTCTTTTTTTTTAAGTTAAATAAATTAGAAACGGATGATCTTTATGTTTATTCCTATTAGATATCGAGAGGATAGATCAACTAATATAAAATTTAGTTGAGAATAACAAAAAGTAAAAAACAATTGAAAATTGCTTAAGCCATGGGAATGTATCTGAAATGGATGTAATGTCACATGACTAAAAGAGGCTAATAGACCATTCATAAGCACACCAAGCATTCAGATTTGTAAATGAAATGTGTTTTAAAAAATTATTATTAATAGTGACTTCAATCTCTCTCTTCATCTTCCCCTCCCTCTACACTGATCAGTGATTTTTATTAAAAAAATAAAAGAAATGACTGTTGCCTTTCATCAGTTTGCAATAAAGTTATTCCTTTCGAAAGTATAAAAAAGAAAAGCTTTAATTATAGGACAGATTATTGGTCTGGGAGAATAATAGCAAAACAACAAAATGTTGGTATTTTGAAGTGTTTGGGTTTTTGAAGCATGACTATTTTAGTAGTACTATGAAATCTTCAAATATCCAAAGCCTTTTTATGGTCAATAAGCATTACAATTAAAAATACAAGTTATTCCCTTGCCGGTTTTTATTTTTAGGTAATTATTTAAGTGTGGTTTGAGTTGTCCCCCTTTGCAAATTGGCTGTTTGGAGAAATGGAAAACTAGATGGCTCTTCTAACTGCGTCCTCCTTGCTTAGCACCGTTTTGAGGATCGCTGCCATGATTTTTGGTGCAGAATTCAGGCCAAAACCCAACCTAGTCAGGCAGTACATTCGGCCCTTGTACCTGACCAGCTGGTATTTCCAGAATTCCTGTGAAATGTGGATCTGTAGGTATGCAGATTTTAAATCCACAATCGTCGCAGCCTTCTGAATCTGCCTCCACTCTCGCATGGTCTCTCCGCACACGTCCATCACATTGCCTCCCGTGTGACACGCAACGTGTACGTTCAGCTCCCTGAAGTCCAGTACTTTTTGTTTTGTGGGCTGAACAACCGCCATTAACGGCAGCACACCTTCCACCTTCTCTGTCCATGGTCTTAAAATCCCCTCTGAGATTCATCGGTCCACCTCCTTCTCGAATTCAACTCTTGTGCCTCCTCGCAACATATGCTCGTAGCATTCTACTCTGTTGTTCAGTATGGGAGGTTCTCCCTTCCATGCCCACTTGACTGTCCATTTCTCACCATCAAAGTGTGCAGAGAAATCTTGGTCCTCTATCGTGCAACTTTTGTCTAACCCAGCTGTTCCTGTGACACCTTTTTCGAATTGTACACATGCAGCCCCTTGATGTCCTCCAAATCTCACGGAGTTCTTATATACCGTAACGCCCCCTAGTCGAGCAATTGCGTCCATCCCTAGCAACACATCGACACCCGTGACAATTTTGTTAATAACAATCGCCTGGATTGTTAGTGACATCTCACGTACCATCAACCGAACAATACTTGTGTCATTGCACATCACCTCTCTGCCATCAACTGCCGTAATGCTGCTGGTTCCATTGCATGTGTCAACCATGTCTTTGGTGAAAATTGTTGACGTACAGCCCGTGTCGACAAGGGCTTTTGCACTTCGTCCATTTAGGGTCACCTCTACTTGTGGTGACATACCCTGAAGCGCCTTCATCGAATAAGTGGTGTAGCCACCGGCGCAGTGGCTTCCCCCTGTTCGTTTCTGGGGACAGAATCTGCTGATGTGGCCAACTTCCCCACAGCGACTTCTGGTTTTGGCTCCCTACACTCCCGCACCATATGGGGGCCTTGGCATCGTAGCATCTGCCAGAGAACCTGGGTCTCTGCCACAGTCCTCTCTGCTTTTCGTCTTTCACAATTTCTTGCTGCAGTTTGCTTCATTGAACAACAGCTACGATTCCCTGCTCACTCTCTTTTTTCCTGGCCAGCACCATAGCCTGTGTAATCATCAATCGACGCTTTACTAGCATCTCGGCAGTTGCTGCAGAGCTATAGAAATATGGTCCGGGAAGCCATTGATAAAGGCCATCTTAACCATCTATCGACGGCCTCCTCCATTGAATCCTGCTAGTCCTGTCAACCTCCTGATATTGTTGGCGTAAACATCGACAGGCTCTCCGGTCCACACCATACTGCTTAGTTTGCCATATGCCACAAACGGTCCTTCGGTAAATGCTTCCCTCAACTTTTCCTCAATGGCGTCAACAGACAGTTGATCCTCCTCCCGCATCTCCAGATATAGGGCCAGAGCATCACCATCAAGATACAGCGGTATCAAGCTGGCTACATCCGCGATGTCCTGCAACTTAGCGACAAGTTTAACTTTGGTCAGCCAGGTTATAAAGGGGCCAGATTTCGCCGCCAGAAGCTGTCTTCTGGTATAATATGGCTCCAAAGTCAAGGCAAAAAGTGGAGTCAGTGCCACAGAGGGCAGTCTTCAAGTATGAGTGGCGGCATCCCCGAACAGCACAGGTACCCGCGGAGGAAGGCGAGAAGCGAGCGACTGTGCGAGTGGGAGAGGAAGTGTGGATCAAACCGCCTGATGCTCGCCGTACCACACGCTGGGGGAGGGGCATTGTGACAAGTGTCCAGTCCCCGAACAATGTATCGATTGACGGCATCCCTTGACACATCCTTGATGTGCGGCCGGTAGTGGTGTCATCAGAGGAAGACAGCGACGTCGAGCCAAGTAGCGACGTTCACGAAGAGGCTCCGTGGAGATCGCAGCGAGAGAGACGGCCGCCATGTTGGTCGAGCGACTATGTGATGGGTTGACATGTGATGATCGTGTAGATCAAGGGGGCGTGTGCTTTGAGGTGTCCCCCTTTGCAAATTGGCTGTTTGGAGAAATGGAAAACTAGATGGCTCTTCTAACTGCGTCCTCCTTTCATATTAGAAGTCATCTGGGCTAGACTAAGATGTTTTAAAAATAAATTATAGCAATATATTATATTGCTAATAACATAGTACAACAATAACAAATGAAAATTAGCTAATCAGAAGCAAAGTTTGATTTGTCAGCTTAAATGCTATTTGGGTCTGACTTTGAAAATTCAACAAGAAAACTTGATATGCAATCATGTTGATATAATAATTTTGCCTCAAAAATTCAATTTTTTATAGAAAGTAACTTTTACAAAAAACTTAACTCAATCATACTTTTTTGCTTCCATTAAACAAAGATAAACACAGTTGCATTCAAGCCTTTCACTTTATAAAGAATATGAAGAGGGGAATGTGTGAGGTCACAAGTGAGAAGTGGGAGATGGAATTGGCCTTTTTTCAACAACAAAAATTCAGTGAGAGTATGTAACGTTATAGTTGATAAATGCTTTGATTTCATTTTAAAACAACAGCAGTTCATTGAGACATTGTAAGTAATCAGATCAATCAGTTTTTTTTTGTTTTTGTTTTTTTTACAAGAAGGTCACCACTTATCAAGGCCTGGAAGCCACTCAGGGATAAGGGTTATTGTAAGTACAGTACATTAGTGTGGAGATTTAATAAAGTGTCTACTTAAGTGGGCGGTTAGTTCATCAGGAATTTGTTTACGTTGGACTTGAAGACATCCAGGTTGTAGTCAGGTGGGAAGCAGGCAGACGGAACAGAGTTCCACAGGCATGCAGTTCTAAGAAAGAAGCTTTGTTCATGGAATCTACGTTTGGATTTAGGCATAGATAAAGAGTGCGGAAAGTTTTTGACAGTGGATTCAGCTAGATGAATGTTTTTCATAAAAGATTGGTGAGGGGGGACCAGAGATTGGAGTTCAGACAAGCACCTGCCATGGAAATAACGATAAAACAAAGATAGGCTCGCAATGTTTCTTCTGTGGGAGAGAGGTTGCAGGGAAGAGAAAAGGGCATCCCCCACTAAGCCACAAAGTCTATTTTGTACTCTGTCAAGGCAGGATAGGCTGTTTTTAGCAGCTCCTGCCCAGATATGGCAGCAGTATTCCATCCTTGGACATACTTGGCTTTTCTATAGATAGAGAATTGCATCAGTAGTGAGATATCTTCTGGAGTGATAGAAAGATCCCACCATCTTTCCAGCGACCTTGGCAACAGACTTGATGTACATGTTCTATTTCAGATCAAGCCCAGAAGCTTGTCAAAACACGGGGCTTCTGGAAGAGAGCCATCCATTTCAATTGATGCCAGATGGGGATCAGAGCATTGATGATGTAAAGATAGGAGTTTGGTTTTAGATGTATTAAAGGTAACCAGCCACGTCTTCCCCCCCTGAACTATGCGCTCGAGATCAGAGGAGAGAGAATCAGAGAGACCTTTGATGTGTTGCCATAGATGGTCGTGTCATCAGCATAGATGTCAACGAATGATTTAAGTATGTGTTTAGGGAGATCATTGATGTAGATCAGGAAGAGAGTTGGGCCCAGGATGGACCCTTGAGGGACTCCAGCATTAGGGCAGGTAAATTTTGGAACCCCGGTGAGGGACTGGTGATGATAGTTGGGGTTTGACATAGAAAAGACCTACACGAAATATTTTTCTCAAAATCGTTATCTTTGCTTCAGAAAATGACTTTAAAAGGTGAAAAATTGAAGCGATTAAACGTTTTTCGGTGAATTGTTAAGAACGTCCCGTCATCAAAAGAATCTGTACCCAAGAAAATGGAATCTCTATTTGCAATATTTTTTAAACTACACTTTTAAATAAAATGAGTGAGGATAATGAATTAATAAAATAAATATTAAGTGTAAAGGCAAAATTATGTTTTTTAAATAATAGCGACCAAAGTTTGCTTTTTCATTTCAGGAACTTTTTTGGAGTGGAAACATTTTAAATTTCACCGTCGCAAACACGCTCGTTATTGAGATTGAAAATTAACGTTTGTTTATTATTTAATTTGAAAACATTGCGATTCAGACTTAATTATTTCGAAAGGAAAAACAAAAAAGACTTGTTTAAAATATGTATTATTATATTTCAAGTGTCTGCAGTGAATTTAAACATATTCATTTTATCTTTTTTCAATTTGTTTTTCTATTAGGTTGGTGCAAAAATAATGGCATTTTTTTTTTTAGGTTCAAATGAACGTCAAAAACATTATTTTTGCACCAAACTAATATTTCACATCAAATTCTATTTTAAATTTTTATTAAAATATGGTAATACTCCAGTTTTATATTAAAGAAAAACAAACAAAAATAGTCCATACAAGTTTATTCTACACATTCTTTACGAAACATAACCAC
Organism: Euprymna scolopes; assembly: GCF_053919585.1. Classification (NCBI taxonomy): domain Eukaryota; kingdom Metazoa; phylum Mollusca; class Cephalopoda; order Sepiida; family Sepiolidae; genus Euprymna; species Euprymna scolopes. Next base: position 78,351,518 of record NC_136501.1, read on the forward strand.
GTAAATTTTCAAGTTTTTCTACTTAATAAAAAATACTTTGCAGAAAATTAGTATCAAATTTTAATTTCTTTTATTTTTAGGGAGTAATTGTTTTTAAGCAGTGTTTTTCTTCTAAAATTATAGTTTTAAAATTAGATAACCCACAAAGATTAATATGAGTAAATAAGAAAACTCCTTTAAAAGGTTTTTCATTATTTGTGCATCTATGTTGTTGTGCTAAAATAACTTTGTTATTTAGAAAGCCATTCTTAATATGGATAGGAGGTTGTATTGTAACTATTCTGTACTTTCACCTAAAAATAAACAAAAATATCATAAAAATTAAATTTAACTTGAAAATACTATTAAAAATAGCATAGTAACATAGATGCAGAAGCACTGGTTTTTCAAACTCTAAACACTAAACACTCTCTTAAAATGGCACAGCTACAGCAAGAATAAATCTCTTTACAGATAAATTTATGTAATCGAAGGAGGAGCTAAAATCTGCAAAAAATGTCTAAACTAAACACTAATATGCCTCTGATTTGGTTTGGTCCTCTCTCTTCAATACATCTAATTCAACTCTACAAAGTTTTATTATAACTAGCACTTATTTTTTTACGTATGAAACTGGAAGATAGCCTAAAACAGTTTCCTTCAGTTATATAGGAGGTAAAATTAATTCTATAGATTTACCTGCAATTATGTTCCTTTTTGTGGAAAATAAAATAATATATTGGTATTTATTATGTAATCTGGCTCTATTATTAAGCATGCAATAATTACAATTTTCAGGTTCCACTAGAAGAACTGCCATTTACAGCCAGATGGAACAACAAAAAGCCTAACAACATTTACTGGCCCTTTGGGGAAACTTTGTATCAATCAAGATTTGCCTCAAGTAGAATTCTAAAAAATTAGTGTCCCTCCCGATCATTATTATCAGCAGAAGAAACAAATTATTTAAGTGTGAAGACCAGAGGCTACTTTTTGAATATGCTGTTGGCATTTCTTGTAGGAAGTTAACTTAGAAAATTGGACCCTTGAATCAAGGAAGATGGCTAACATAAGCCACAAGATTAATGTGTTTGTCTATCCTCAAACACTATAAATTAAACATTTTGGTCAAATTTATCATCCAAGTGTATGCAGTTAGTTGGTTTGAGATCAAAACCAACAATATTTTTTTTTAAATTACAACAGTATATTTTAATATGATTCAGAGAACAAAACAGTTAACTGAAATACAAATTACTGTTTTAAACTGTTCAAAATATAGTGCTTTTGCACTACTTCCGGAAAATATATCGATGATAAACTCAGATGAATTGGATGTGAGAGAAGAGGGCATTAAAACGAATTTGTCCATTAGGTAAATAAATATTTGTCCATTAAATTTCATTAGTTTTCTTAATTTACCCAAACAATAGTTTTATTCATATTACATCACAAAAATATAAAAAATAAGTGTTTTCAAATAATTGCTTTTTTTTGTGTGTGTGTTGTTTTTCCAGAAATAGTGAACAACTCAAAAAAAAAAACAAAAAAAAAAAAAAAAAAAAAAAAAAATGAAAAATATTACTGCTATCAATTTTGCAGCTACACACTGGTCAAATTGATTGAGTTTTCTCCAAAAGTTGTATATGGGCAGGAAGCAAGACAGACACATTATTACAAAGTCATCGTGCCAGCAAATTAGACCTTCATTTTCCTCAAAAGGAAATAATACAGAACAATTTAGTTCTATTATAAGTTTATATTATTGCCTCTAACAAAAAATTAAAATGCATGGGTCTGTAACTTGTATCAAGTTGTTATATTGTGTAATAACATCTCCACATATCTTTTTGAATTGTGAAATTTAAAAGACTTAGTTGCTAATTAGCTTTTACTTAGTTGCTAATTAGCTTTTACAATTTTTTGTTTAATCAATGCAGTAAAATTTGAGATATTTTGCTAGTTGTGATTCATAATTAAAATTATAATTCATGTATTTATTTTTCTGTCAATGTATTTCATATAAATATATCAATTTTAATTGAAAATTTATAAAAATAGTGAAATTTCAAAGTCAGTGTTGTGAAAAATGCTATGAAAATGAAGTATTTTTTAGCATTTTTCAACACGAGTTTTAAAATTAAATGCTCAATTTTCTGTTAAAGATGGGAATCTAATTTGTGGTATATGTTCTTATCATATCTAATCCCAACTATCATCACCAGTGCCATGTTGATTTTCTGAAAAAAGTTGCAAATCGACCTGCCCTAATCCAGCATTAATACTGTGGGCCTCTGATTTTTGTCCATCAACCACTACTCTTATGAGCCTACCAGAGAGAAATGATTTAATGATAGAGAGAACATTTTATACCGTAGCTGGAAATCTTGTGAAGTAGGCCTTTATGCCATACCTTGACGAAGACCTTTGATATGTCAAGAGCAATTGTCCTAGAAAGGAAGCCTTTGTCAAGAGATTCACTAATCCTATGAGATATAACCGTTAGCACATCTGCGGTAGATCTTGCAGAACGGAAACCATATTGCGTGTCACTAAGAAGGTTATTTCTGCTGAGGTGGTTGACTATTTCTCTATTTAATATGGATTTAAGCATGAAACACACAGGAGACTTATTGGTCTGTACTGAGAGGGAGATGACTTATCACCTGAGTTCTTAAATACAGGGCATACTGATGAGGTTTTCCAGGGTGTTGGAAAGCACTTCTTAAGACAACGCTTAAACAGTTTCGTAAGTATGGGAGCAAGTTCTGGTTGAAGCTTTTTTAACACTATAATTGGGATGCCGTCAGGGCCAGTTGCTTTACTGGAATCAAGGTTCTTGATTAGCTTGGCGACTTCATGCACAGATATTTGTATGTTGCATAGCGTGTTCTGTGTTATAGGAGGAAATATGGGGAGTTGATAGCCTTCATCGCATATGGTAGAATTAGCTGCAAAGTTCTTTACAAATAGTTTGGCCTTGTCTGAAGCTGACGAGATGACCTCAGGTCCATTGATAATGGTTGAGATAGAACGCACACTTCTGTTCAGGATCCTATTTGTTATTTGCCAAAACTGGTGGGAACCAAGCCACTGTTCAGCTACTTTGGACTTGACGGATTGAGCATACAACTCTCTTGCGTTCTTTGTCACTTTTTTACAGTGGTTGCTGGCAGTTCTGAAAGCGACTTTAGTCTCAGTACATCTATTACGTTGGAAGCAATGGAAAAAAGTGATTTCTATGCGCAATGGCAGCAGCACATTCCGGAGAGAACCACGGCTGGCTGTTAGGTTTTTGCTGGAATTGTTTTGAGGGTATGAAACGGTCTATACCTACAATTAACCTTTCTGTCAGGTCTGATACTATAGAGGACACATCCTTTTTAAACATAGAACGCAAAGGTAGATCTGATATAAATGTGCGGAAGCTATCCCAGTCAGCCATAGAGTATCGATATATTGTACGATGGAGAGGTACATCATTTTTATCTTAACTGATACAACTGAGTGGTTGTAAGATCCAAGTGGAGACAGAACAGAAGCTGAACACAGTTCAGGGTAAGTTGTGAGAAAGAGGTCTAGGAAACTTGCATACTGGCCGTCAGTATCGGGAACACGGGTGGGTTCGTGAATAATCTGAGTGAGGTCATAAGCAATGGCAAAATCCTGACAGAACCTCCCCTCATAGTCCATCTTATTTGAGTGGGTCAGCCATTCCACATTATGGACATTGAAGTCACCACAGATGTGGATGTTAGCCGAGGGATGTGCAGACAGGATGTGGTCTATTTTCTCAGATATGCTCTTAAAGATAGTAACTCCGCTGTTATGGGGCCGATAGAGGGCAAATATAAATGCAGTGGTGTAAGCAAGTGCAACCCGGAAGCACATATAAAGTAAATTAGGATCTTCTCTAGAGATATCCCTGCCATATGGGAAGTCATCTTTAATGTAGGCACATATTCCATGCCCATGGCGATCTTGAGGGTCAGATTTAGATGTTAAGTTAGAGTATCTGTTAATTATGAACTCATCTAGGGAAGTGTTCGGCCCTATTCCAGTTTGGCTTAGAAAGAATATGTCCGGTTTTGTCTCCTGTAATTGGGTTTCAACCTCAGGAAGGTTGGAACATAGACCCCTGATGTTGGAGTTGTAATATATTGTTACAGGAGTGGTTATTGCAGTGGTGATATAGTACATAGGTAGTAGCAAAAGTTTCTGTCTTTTCTTTGTCTTCTTTTTAATAATATCGATTGTAAAAGTTATTAGTAATGATAACAACACACATTCATTTACTTAGAAATGAAACAGTAACAATTTTCATCACAGCAAAAACACAAAGTAAATGCAAAAACAACTTTTTTTATCTTCAGCTTTCTCATGTTTGCAAATATTGTTGATTTGTGAAAAAGTATTGATGGCTAGCCGAAAAATTGGAACATTTAGCAATATTCAACAGCACTTACAGTTAATGACATAAGTTTTTGGTTTTTATTACCAAGAGGATGAAAATCCCAGACATGGAAATATAATAGTTGCAAATTGCAACAAATATTGAAGATATAAATTAATTAAAAAGAAAGCTGTATCTATCTGGCAATAACAGTAAAAAGTTAAATTCCAGTCACCCTTCTCTCCATAAAAAATGAATATCTATGACAAACCAATGAAAATTTTTATTCAATTTCCAACAATATATTTATGATATTGTACATATTTTCATCTGCCACAAGAATTAAAACTTGAAATAAATGATTCTTTCAGTGACATTGTTGGAGCTAACATTTCACAAATTGAAACATGAACAAATATCAACAAAACAAAAAATGTAATATTTTAATAGAATTCAAATTTTCAATTTATTTTATTTAAATAACACCATTATAATTTTGTTATCTTTAATGGATGTATTTCTTATTAATAAAAGAAAGATTTTCCAATATTACAATTCTTTTTTAAATTCATATTAGTGCTCTGCTAAAGTTAAAAATGTATTCATGAAGTTCAAAAGATTGGCACCTGCAGATGCAGAGTATAATCGATTTTGTAGTTGTCAGCCACAAACATATTTTGACATGATTAGTTTTTGTAAGAGAGGTATTCTTGTTCCCTATATCCAGCATTTGCTAATCCCAAATAGTCATCATCTGCTACTGAGCAGGTTCAACATCATTTAATTTTGGTGATCTAATAAGAATCAATGTGTTAACAAGATTATTTTTATAACAAAATTAATTTGATTTAAATTTCATTTACAAATATTTTGAAAAGAAGTTTGTGTGAGAGAGAAAAGAGGAGGTAATAAAGATTTCTAAAAAATAAATTCTACAAGAATTTTATTTAAGACATTAAAAATCAAAATAAAACATTGAAAACTTTTTTAAAATTCTTAGAATTATATTTTGTTGTCAAAGACATGCCTCACCTGAAGTTCTTCAATTGACACCCAATTGCTCCAGTTGATGGCACATGTGATACCAAAATTTGTGTTCCACGTTTCAGCCATGATGTCACACAAATCCTGCAATAAAAGAAAACGTGAAACAATAAACAATGGACATCAAAAAGTTATTGAATGTATTGCAGACACTGATTTAATTAGTAATACACACGGACGAAAAAACGCTTTGGATAATCACAGATTTCAAGGTAGTTCTACTAAAATAGCCATATTTTTCAAACCAAAGCACTTCAAGTCTTCAAATTACTACTGTTTTGTTCGGAAATGAATATACTTTCAAATGAATTAATAAATATGAATGTACATTATATATTTTAAGAGTTTTAAGCAAATATAGTGATAAAAATGTGAACGTCATAAAATGGCGTTTTCGGTAAGGTTTTGTAATGACCCCCCCCGGTTTTCTAAAGGTCCGTACCGTGATTGTATGAAGAATTTTGTCATGAAATTTGGGAACCAATCAGAAGAGGTGTTAATCTTAATACTGTCAAGTGTCCGAAATATTTTTGACCATTTCTTTTTTTGTCGTGTTAAAAATAAGACTTTAATATGACGAGTATCGAACATTTTGAAAAAAAAAATTCTTCGGACACCCAGTAGTAAGTAAATCAATCTTTTTACTATCTTTATCAATTAAAAGTATTATTTTATGTTGAGTAGGACCGCGGTAATTGATAATTTAAAAGGACCTACCCGAAAAAAAAATTGTTTCTATTTCTCGAATTTGGTCAAATGAAGTTAGTATTACTAGAAGCAGCAGCAGCAGCTCCAGCCTGTAGAATCAGCGATAGCACAGTGTAAACAACACGCCTTCTTTAATTTTTATTCAAGAACGAATTAAGAAAAATATGAAAATATGAATATAAATGTTCTTATGTTTAATTAGAGCTATTTTGTTATCAGAATAACATTAGTTTAGAACTATTCGGTTTTCAGAATGTATAATAACAACAATCCCAACCAATTCGGCATTATGAATCTCTTGCAATTTCTCACATTTCTCGTCAAATTTAAAAACATGGTTAAAAAACAAAATAAACTTTTGTAGATATATAGCTTGCATGCACTTTTATTCTTTAAATTAGTTTTGAACAGCGAATTAAAACAATGTTTTACTGCGAACAGCCACAAATGTTTTTTTTTCAAAATCAAAATAAGTATCAAAATCTCGTTTATACATAGATTCGAAAAAGTTGTCAAAAAACAAATATATAACAAATAAATGTTATCAAAGGCAAGATAAGTTACTTTTCTACCTAACTGGATAATTTTCTAGTGTTTTTATTTAATGTAACATGTTTATTCAGCTCAAAAAACGTACAGTGTTTACCGATGTATTGGAAAATTAAAAATGGCGCCCGGCCCGACTCTCTTTGACACGGTATGTTTGAGAAAAGGAGTTAAAAATTTAAAAAAATATACAAAATACTGTTAAAAACTCACCGAATATATGTCAGCCTATGTTACGGTAACATATATTGAGCGAGTTTCTAGCAGTATTTTGTCTACTTTTTTATTTTTAACTCTTTTCCCCAAACTTACCATTTCAAGAGAGTCGGGCACCATTTTAAATTTTCCAAAACATCGGTAAACACTGTTTTCAAGCTGAATAAACATGTTACATTAAATAAAAACACTAAAAAATTATCCAGTTAGGTAGAAAAGTAACTTGCTTTTGATAACATTTATTTGTTATATATTTATTTTTTTAACAACTTTTTCGAATCTATGTGTATAGTAATACAAACCCTCAAAATCTATATCAATATTCTTGAAATTTTAAAAGCAGTTAGAAAACACATCAAACTACAATTAGGAAGTTATTTTTTTTTTCTACTTATTAAGCGAAAGATATTTTTACAACCTGCTCCAGCGTAGTATAAACGGCCTATGGAATTAACACCTTCAACCTCGAAAATAGAAATCAACAAATTTATGGAATTTTCTTTGACTTCACCTCTAATCCAAATTATGTGTGGCAAGTCTCCCCCTAAAACACTCTTTAACCCTAACAATAACACTAAGTTCGAGTGGCAAGCCCCTCCCAACAAAATACCTCTGTAAGCCACATACAAGCATCTAAAACAAACAAACAAAAAATAGATCCTTCCTTAAAGAAAAATACACATAAAAATAAATTGGTTAACTGTCCTAAAATGCTAGAATGGCCAGGAAGTGGTGAATTATTTTACATTAAATTTTTGTGAAACTAACCGCTCCCCCCTCTAATATTGTTTTTGTTAGCTTTGTCTCTGTCAAGTTTTCAGTATGTTCACACATAATTTTCCTTAGCCCTACAATTAATTCAAAGTCCGAATGGCAACCCTCCCCATATTCTCATTGCATAGAAACCCTCTTAAAACTACACAATCATTTTTTAAAAAAAAAAAAAAGCATGCATATTTTCCCATAGAAAAAAAAACAGTTAACTGCCCTAAAATGCTAGAATGACCTATATTAGGAAATTATTTTACATTCAATTCTAAAATAATTTGTTTATCTTTCATTAAAGTTTTTCATGGCATTTTATACATAATTTCCTAAAAAGGTAGAATCACATTTTGGAGGGGTGGTCAGAAGGAGTTGAGTGGGGTTAAACAGAAGGTGTTAATCTACAATAATACCAAAGAAATATTGCAATATATTCATTTTTAAATGGTCTTATGTTTAGATTTAAGTTTTTTGTACATAAAGCACATTACAATTCAACTTTGAGTTCTCCAACTTCTTTTCTGTTTATGGATACATGGCATTTTTAAGGAATTGCTGCATATTTATGCACATTTACTGCAGATTATTTGGAAACCATAAACTTTGGGAGATTTTCAGTTGCATATTCTGATTCCTTGTACAAAAATACACTTATATGGTAAATTTCATTTCTTAGTCTTGTGTTTTAACAAAGATATGACATTTTTACTGAAAAAGTAGTGTAAAAAATGTGACGAAACGCATATGGTCTTAAAGAGGGAAAAATATCCAAACGTGTGAGGCACAAAAATAGCCATAACTTCCTTAATTTTAATCAGATTTTAAAAATTTAAAAAGATTCTTTCTTAGCTCATCAAGCTCTTTCTATGCATACCAATATTGAAATATTTCAAGCTATTTCAATTTTTTCATGTGTATTGCTAGTTAAATATTATTACCAGGAACAAAAACATTGAAAATAAATCTACTCTTACTTGTTGGGTATTTCTTACCTAAGTTATCATCTACAGAAATCATACATTTATGTAAAATACATTTTATTTTTTTTTTTTAGTTATTCATTGAATGAGTCTCTTTGCAGTTTCTATTTTCATCGATTGAGCTCTTGTATTCCGTAAGCGATCACGAAAATCTAAAATTTCTTGGTTCTGTAGCTTTTTTATGATTATATCTCTTCGGAGTGACATTGCTTGCAAAAGGGTCTACATGTGAGAAATATTTCCATTCTCTCCATGTAGCCCTTTTTTGGGGGCGCCTAGCAGTGCATGAAAAAATATAAGCAAACAACAAAATTACCTTAAAATTGAACAGACGTCTTTATTAATGTAATCCTCGAGGTTGCAAAAAAAAATGCTACACTTTTTTCAGCTGCACATAACTGGCTCGGGTATAATAGGATCTTATGATCCAAAAGTTCCCTTGGGAGTATCAGAGTTCGATTTACAGAGTTAACAGTTTATCCAGAGTTAAAGTCCATCTCCTTCTCGTTTCAACGTAAGTCGTCACTGTCGACAAGTTGAGAAATGTTTAACTTAGACTTTTCGTCTAAAAATGATTCGTTAACATCGGCACGCTGAAACACGTTTAACTTAGATTTTTCATCATAACGGTTCACTCATGCCTTGTTGGACAAACAAGTCCGAAAATTAATTAAACCCATTTTTTTAGGGTTTTTAAAATCCCCTCGTGGGGAATATCTTGAGGCAAAGGCTGCCATATGGTGCGGCGGGAAGGGTGACGTCTCCTCCGTTCGCTGTCTTGTCGAAAACTGCTGTATAACGACGAGAGTGTTGACATTTTGTCCGTTCGCCGTCTATCCAAAAAAAAAACTGTCTCCTGAAAAACAAACAGACACAAATTTTGCGCCCAATCTCTTCCGAGTGGCGTGACAAATTATTAACCAATGATAACTCCGCTGCTACTGCTATAATTTCTCACACACTGCCAAGGGAGGGAATAAAAAGTAATGTGTTTGCATTACTTTTTTGAAAATTTGTCGGTTAACTGACAATTACAATTTTTAATTATTATGAGCACTACAATAATATGTGTGTCTGTCCAACCCCTAAGATTTATAAATTTTTTTTTTTTTCAATAAAACAATGTTGATAAGTAATTACAATAATATTAAACACTAACTGATGAAGAAATTCAACTAATGATGTGTAGTTGTAGAACAATTGAAACAAACCCACTCGCCAACTGCGTCCCCCTGAGTAACCCCGACACAATCAAAGTGGAACCACTCCTCACATGAGTCACAACAAATCAGGGGAGCGGATCCATCATTGGCTTTGGAACAGGTAGGACAGAAAAAGGGGCCGCCCTCCTCATGGAAATCCGTAGTAGAAGGATTTATATTTTCTTTAATTTCTAAAGGAAAGATGTTTCTCAAGGAATGCACCTGTTCGCACCCGTCTTTGAGAATAACAGCAGATCGAACTTGATCATCCTTTCCTAAGATTAATCTGATTACTTTCCCCATATTCCAATACTATCTTGGCTTATTTGGGAATCTAACAAGAACAATTTCCCCAATTGAAATCTTTGGGCTCTTAATGCACTGAACCCCAGCATTTGACTCTCGTAGTGACAAGAAGTAGTCATTATGCCATATTTTCTTAAATTTATTGATAAACTTTTCTCTTATCTCAAGAGAATGAATAAGCTTCATACGATTGAGGGGGTCTGGACACAATTCTTCTGACTTATAGTTATTCAACAGTAAACTGGGATGATAGCCCGTTTGTAAAAGATGATTAGGAGTCAAACAATTAGGATCTCTATCAGAAGAATTAATATATGTTAATGGCCTGTCATTCACCGCCTTAATTGCATCAGAAATGGCGGTTAGGAATTCAAAATATTCTAATTTTTTCCTTCCTAATGCCTTTTTTAAACATTGCTTAACAGTTCCTATCTGTCTATCCCACACCCCGCCATGCCATAATAGGACTCCAGAAGCCAAGAAGGACTTAGCGTTATCGGAGTAAACATGGGTTGGTATACCGAACAAATTAGAAAATCTAATAAATGCTAGAAGGAATGAACGAGTGCTCATGTCCGGCACTAGTTCTAAGTGTATGGCACGGAGGCTCATACATGTAAACAATAAAATATACATCTTATTTTCTGAGTCATTGTATCTCACTAAGAAATGACCAGTGAAATCCACTCCCACTTGTTGGAAGGGATGAATCAAATTTACTCGATGCGCTGGGAGGACTGAACCAGTAGGAGCCCCGCAAGGTAACAAATTAATTTTTCTGCAAACACCCTGAGGAATCCAAAATCCTGACAAGCGCAACTTGCATAGAGTGGAGTTAGTACCTAAGTGACAGCAACCCTCATGCGCCTCGATGATAATTAACCTTGTCAGGGCATGCCTTTTTCCTACCAGAAGGGGAAATTTGGCCTCGAACGGTAGAGCTTCTGCATTCTGAATTCTACCTCTGGTCCTGATCAAGTTGTCAAGAAATAAACCCAATGCGGCCACTCTAGGTGGCGCGACCTTAACCGAAGGTTGTTTTAGGTATTTAAGTTCAGCAGGAAATGATTCTTCCTGCATATGAGAAAAAAGTAACAATTTAGCTTTGCTAAAATTGTCACATGATCGATGACGTACTAAATCGCCAAATTTTAGGACCTTCTCCAAGACCCTGATGATTTTTGAAAGCTTAGAGAATCTTTCTATTTCAATTGGAAATTTTCCCTCATAGGGGGGTTCACAATTTGAAACTAAACAAGACACGATCTCTTTGTTAGAATCTTTAAGGCAAGATAAGGAAGAACTTGGCCATTTAATTTCGGGCAAGTTCATCCATTCGGATCCATGAATCCAGAAATTGTAAAGTACTGTAAATTTAGAGGAGTTAATACCTCTGGTTAACAGGTCCGCCGGGTTCTCGGCGGAGGGAACATATTTAAATTTTGGGGAAACACCAAATTTAGTCAGGATTTCTTCAGAGAATTTTGAAATTTCCGAAATCCTGTTCTCCACGAAAACGTTTTTTCTTGGATCTTTACCATTTAATACCCAAGAAAGAGCAACCTGTGAATCTGACACGAGGTAAAAATTAATGATATGAGATGCGTTAAAAACATCTAAAATGTGTGGAACAACTTTGATAGCTAGATAAATAGCTAACAGTTCCAATGTAGGAAGTGATCTCCCTTTAATGGGAGCAACTTTCGCTTTCGTGAACAATAAATTACTTACAGCCCCTTGCTTCGCGTATATTGCGAAGCCATATGCTTGTTTAGAGGCATCGCAAAAACAAATAAATTCTGTCGGAATATTGTCTGACAGAACAAACCTAGGGAATTCAAACTGTCAACTTATTCAACTCCCCAGCTAGATGCTCCCATAAGCAACGAATGTTTTCTGGAATCTCCTGATCCCATGATAATTTTTGTTTCCATAATAGACTAACAATAATTTTACCCTGGACAGTGACAGGTAAAAGGAGTGACAGTGGGTCAAAAACACTGGCCACTTGGGAAAGAATCTCCCTTTTTGTTTTAACTTCAGAATTTACCGAAGAGGGAATAATTCTAAGAGAATCATTTTCTACAGAATAATAGTAACCCAACACCTTCTCAAATGAAGTAGCAGGAGTACTGAGTGAGTTATCTATCGACATTTTATTCCTTAGTTCAGGGTGATTGGAGTTGCAGGACTGTAATTGGAATCCTGCCTCCCCCAAACGCTTACTAACCAAGGTGTAAACAGAGCAAAGGGTCTCGTGGTCGTTACTTGTGGTAACGAGATTATCCACATAAAAATTATTTAATATGGCGGACGATGCGATGTCGTTCCCATATTTCTTTGCGTGATATTTAATCAAAAAATTCAATATAAAGGGGCTGGTGTTGAACCCAAACAACAAAGTATTGAATCTATAGGTATGTAACTTATTACCTATTAACAAATGAAAACAAAAACGGTTTTTATCTTCTAACGATTTTAACTTAATTTGTAAGAAAGCCTTTTTTAAATCTCCTAAGAGCACAAAGAGGTTCTTTCGGAATCCGACTAATAATTTCAGCAAATCTGCTGTCAAATTAATGCCCGCATAGGCAGCATCGTTCAATGATACTCCTCCCTTAGCCTTCAGGGAGCAATTGAAGACCGGCCTGATTTTAGTAGTAGTGTTTACATCCTCCTTTATAACAGGTCTGTGTGGAATCCAAATGAATTCATTTTGACGACCTGGAGGAACAAGGAATTCTTCTATTATGTCCTCCTCCTCATAATTCCTGAAGACTTGAATATAGTCGTTTAATTTATTTTTTCTTTTTAAAGACGAAGTGACTCTCTCGCAAATTTTCACGGACACGTTATGATTGTCCCTAACCAAGGGAAGCAACTCAAACTTCCACGGAAGGTCAACAAAATAATAACTTCTCCGCAGAGATATGGAGTCCTCGAACTCCCTAATTTTTTCCGTGTCAGTGATCGAACATTTTTCACCCTCCTCAATTCCGATTGAATTGAGAGATAAAAATTTTTCAATCCCTCTTTCGACATCCGAAATACCGAACAGGGATTCAAAGTTGTCCTCATAGGAACAAAGGGGGTTCAAAGCAGATTCAACAAGGAAACTGTCCGTTGGACTTAATTTATCGTATTTGCCCTTGGGGGGAGGCAACTCAGACCTTTCATCCAAGAAACCTCCTGCCCTTCCCCATGGAATGAGGGTCTCATCTATCTTCCATGCCATACCTTTTAAACAGGGGGTAGCCCTTAAATTTTTAATATGTTGCAAAAGGTCCAATCCCATGATACCTTGCAACTGTGCACCGTTCTGGTCCCTATACCCAGGACACAGCCGGTAACCATTCTCTTCGAGATTGTGTATTACAGCCTCAAAGTCACTAACTTGAAATCTCAAGTTCAGGTTAGTCAGGAATAGGGCGTCATAGCTAAAAGGACTTTGAAGACCTAATTTTAGACACCCTATACCGAAGAGCACTTAAGTTATTTTGACCCATAAGTGTATTGATCGGCAAACGAGTCCTTTTAGCTCTTACAGCACCACCGACATGGAGCTGCTCAAGCAATTTAGAAGAAAAAAACGATCTCTGACTTCCCGTGTCCATCAGAACAAAAAAATAGACAGGGCCTCCCTCTGATTTCAAAGAAATCTTGAAAATGGGGAAAAATGCTAGAACCATCCGAAGGAAGCATATTTTTTCCCACGAATGGTTTAGTCTGCTTGGGGCACATCACTGTAAAATGTGATTTAGAACCACAAGCATGACATGCATACGGAAAACCTGAATTTCCTTTGCAATCCTTTAATGAATGATTGCCCAAACAATTAGTGCAAATGCCTAACTTTTTGGCTTTCTTCAGTCTATCTTCATAACGAGGATAATTAGAGCAATCGCTCAACGAATGTCCTTTTACGTTGCACAATTTACAATATTTACTCTTAACGGTAGGAGACAGCACCGCCATCTTGGATTTTCCAACCGAAGAAGAAGAACTTGGCGCCATTTTTTCCCGCCCAGAATTTTCAATGGGGGTGGCGATTAATATTTCTAAGATGTCGAAAACCTTCGACATTATAAAATTGTAAGAGGGAATTCTCTCTTCGCTCCTACAAAGAAGTTCCCTTTTAACGTTATTAGGGAATTTTTCAAACAAGACATGGGCTACTAAGGAACCGCTTGTCGAGTCCGGTCTAGAGAAATCCGTGTTAAAGGAATCGTCCAATTCACCCAATTCCGCTTTCACTTTTTTTAAAAAGAACTGTAGCTCCTGAATTTTCGTGGACCTATCAGGAGAGGAAAATATATCCTTATAAATTTTTTATTTTATTAATGAAGGGTCCAAAAATTCATCCTTCAAAATAGAAATTGCAACATTATAGTTGTCGGCTTTGATATCAAGATGCAATATTAAGTCAAATGCGCGACCATTTACTTTGCTTTTCAAAAAAATTAATTTCTCTGCCTTATCTATGTTGGCAGTGCAAAATTCAAATTTATTAATAAAAGTTCGAAACTCGAACTTATCAACATTACTACTAGGACCGGTGAAAGAAGGACAGTCTATATTAAAAGAAGCAGATTTGGAAGGATGGGTCGTTTTACTCACACTTAAAGCATCCAATCTACATTCTATACCTTCAGTAAACTTTTCGGCCTCCTGACTCAACGTTTCTCTATCTTCCGACGAAGATTTAACTATCAAATCGTCGTAAAGTTTGTTGATATCGAGAAGCCAAACGGAGACTCTATTTCTTTTAGTTTCGGAGATCTCTGCTTCCTTTAAGGCACAGTCAATTCTTAATTTCTTCGACTCAATTTTGGCGGCTAATTCTTTCACCGCCATACCGAAGCCTTTAAAGGATCCCCCCAGCAAACTTTGTTACCGTGAGGCAAAGGCAAAACCAAAGTAAAAGGAAACAACAGACCAAAAGAATCACACTAAATCGTCTACATAAAATTAGCACCGATAGAATTTAATCAGAAGGACAGACACCACTTTAAATTTAAAACTGTGACAACAAGTCCCAGCAACAAAACTTTTTTGAAAATTTATCGATTTCGGTTTATTTAAAATTTAACAGATATTATTATTGTTTTAATTAGGTATGATTCCTCCTTTTTTATTTCACGACCTCGTGGGTCTTACATAAAAGGAAAGAATTACGATACGTTAGTAATATCAATATCGAATTAAAAATGTTTTCAACAAGAATTTATCTATTTATTTTAATATTCATCATTTTTCATTTTTTTTTTTGCAAGAAAAAGGGTCTACATGTGAGAAATATTTCCATTCTCTCCATGTAGCCCTTTTTGGGGGGCGCCTAGCAGTGCATGAAAAAATATAAGCAAACAACAAAATTACCTTAAAATTGAACAGACGTCTTTATTAATGTAATCCTCGAGGTTGCAAAAAAAAAATGCTACACTTTTTTCAGCTGCACATAACTGGCTCGGGTATAATAGGATCTTACGATCCAAAAGTTCCCTTGGGAGTATCAGAGTTCGATTTACAGAGTTAACAGTTTATCCAGAGTTAAAGTCCATCTCCTTCTCGTTTCAACGTAAGTCGTCACTGTCGACAAGTTGAGAAATGTTTAACTTAGACTTTTCGTCTAAAAATGATTCGTTAACATCGGCACGCTGAAACACGTTTAACTTAGATTTTTCATCATAACGGTTCACTCATGCCTTGTTGGACAAACAAGTCCGAAAATTAATTAAACCCATTTTTTAGGATTTTTAAAATCCCCTCGTGGGGAATATCTTGAGGCAAAGGCTGCCATATGGTGCGGCGGGAAGGGTGACATCTCCTCCGTTCGCTGTCTTGTCGAAAACTGCTGTATAACGACGAGAGTGTTGACATTTTGTCCGTTCGCCGTCTATCCCAAAAAAAACTGTCTCCTGAAAAACAAACAGACACAAATTTTGCGCCCAATCTCTTCCGAGTGGCGTGACAAATTATTAACCAATGATAACTCCGCTGCTACTACTATAATTTCTCACATATCCAAACATGTGAGGCACAAAAATAGCCATAACTTCCTTAATTTTAATCAGATTTTAAAAATTTAAAAAGATTCTTTCTTAGCTCATCAAGCTCTTTCTATGCATACCAATATTGAAATATTTCAAGCCATTTCAATTTTTTCATGTGTATTGCTAATTTAATGTCATCGATCAGAGTTTTGCATTTTCTTTTATTCTTGCACAGTTGTGAAATGACAACTTTTACAATTTCACAAGTTGCAATATGCCACATGTTTTGACAATTGTACAACCGTGTTTTCATCGATTTATTACTTTTGCTTTTTAATTAAATTCTTTAAACAAACAAATGTGCAAAAAAAAAAAAAAAGTGTCAGGCCTCTTTAAATTCAAAATTAAGAGAATATAAATTATTATGAGTGGAAGAAGATTTTTGAAACCTAAGGTGAAATGTCTATGGAAACACATCTTGTTCACATTGATCTTTCAAGTATTTTTCATAGATTTTTTTTTTAATCGCTCATGGCAACATTATGTGATAATGATAAAGAGATATGAGGTTACCTCCCAAAAATGATACAAGTAAACTTGAGTCTATGTCTAAGTTGTCTGCTTAGTTTCAGTAATGAATATCAAAGAGTTTTACTTAATCAATGTTCAATGATATACAGGCATACATTGGTGAAGGTTTGTATGAAGTGTGATCCTAAATATTCACTGAATGTTATTCCCTAGATTTTTATCCATGGGGTTATATTAAACATCTCTCAAAATAATCCTTGGGTAATTCCTGAAGCGAAGATGAACATCACAGCCAAAAGCAATCACTTCATCCAGGTGTGTTTGCATAGGTGTATATTTGGAGCATGGCTCATTGAACAGCATTAATACAATATAATATTTGTGATGAAATTAAATTAATACACTATAAATACAATATAAATTAATACAATATAATATTTGCGACAAAATTAAATTAATACAATATAAATACAATAAATACAATATAAATACAATATTTGTGACGAAAACTTGGATAAGTTAAGTATATACTGAAGTTTGTACAAAATATTTTTTGAATTGCACAAAGGATTGTGAATTTTATTAATGATTTTATTAATGGCATTTTGGTGAGTGGAGGATGTCATACTTGGAAACACTGAATAGTCTTTGAATAAAAACAGAAAAGATTTTGTTAATAGAGCAAAATAAAATCAAGAAAAAAGAAAAGAAAAGAAAATATACTATTTAAGGGACTAATGAAAATACTATTCATGGGCTTTGTACATACTTTTTGTCATATCCTTTAGTAATCATTAATCACACTCATTTTGTAGAACACATGTGAACGAAACTATACCTCAATTGGATCTGTATCAACATTACTACAAGGCAAGCTCATTCAAGACAATTTTGTTCTTCTGTTTAAATGTGAAAAAGGTCCACGAGAAGTATTAAGAACTTAATGGAACAGTGGAGAACTTCATTGCAACCAGTGACCTTCATCCAAGCCATTCAAGACACTCTAAGAAATGTATACCTAAGCTGATAGAGAGCATGATAGTCAGTTCAGCAGAGTCTGAAACATTGCATGTAAGAATGAGTTACAGACTTTGTACGAGTCGCTTATAGTAAATTTTGGGTTAGATAGAACAAGCTCTCATATCTCTAACCTGTCCTATGATTAGATGAAAGAGAACTTTAGAGGCTGTGTGATTGGTTTCAAGACTAAGTTTGAGTGCACACCTCACCTACCAGATTTAGCTCCTCATTGCTTTTTCTGTGACTACCTAAAAGACAGAACTATCAGAGAGACCCAGAACCATCACAAAACTGAAGGAAGCCATCAGAAAGATGGTCAGAACAATACCTCAATTGGTTTGTAAGGATATTAGGTATGAAACCTAAAAATAACACCATGTCAAAAGACGAGTTACTTCCCTTGTACCCAAGTCAGAGTTATTTGCCATTGGGATGGAGATTGGCTATGACAGTTTGAGAGATAAATAAAAGTGCCATGCAACCACAGTTATTATCATTTTGCATTTAGCAGCTTCTATTATATTATATATTTATATTATCATTTAATCTATAAATGAATTCAATAAATTTGTTAAAGATTATACTTTGTCCATTGATAATTTTTGGTTTGTTATTAAACTGATAACAGTTATCACATGAAACGTGTATTGGGCCCAAGAAATTAACTGTTTACTATCTTAACTGTTTTAGAATAATAAAAAGTCTAAAGATATGATATTTTAAGTACAATTAACTTGTTTAATCCTTGCAGAAAAGTAAAAAATGAGGCCCATCAAAAGTTACGATCTGTTTTTGGCAGTCACAGGGAACTGTCAAGGGTTCAAAGGTTGAATTTGACATCAATTAGATGGAAAATTGAAATTAAAGAGAATCACATGACAGAAGATAAGAGCTTTATTGGTCAAGAGTTTGAATTTTCTTGTATACACATATTACAGTTGTAATTAATGGTATTGCCAGACAACAGTAGCTAAGAGAATCAACCTCTTTATGTGTATCATGTCAAACAATACAGAATTCCGTCATCCATCAAAAATTTATACCAGGAATTATAATAAAGAAAAATCCTTAATCCATGGATTTTCAAAGATAGGCTCTCTTCATCAGAGGATAAACATTAGTAAAAAAAAGTATCACTGGTTTGTGGCAATCACTATTTACTTTCAAAATGAAAATTTTTAAACTTGTTTCTGTGCATGTTTGAATTAATAAAACAAAAACATTCTAAATCAATAAGTTGTATTTCATTGAATTTATAAAAACTTCTGATTGCAACTCTAACACTGAATGCCATTAAAAAAACTTTCTTTTTTTTTTTCAATAAACTAGTTGAGTCAAAGTCCAATGATCGGCGTCACCTTGGCACCAATCAATTAGACTTTGGGGTTACTGCTACTGCTGCATGCACTGTCATAAGTAAAGGCATGCAGACATTAATAAATACACAAACACACAACACTTAACTTTTCCATTATCAGTTGTTTAAAACAAACTTAATAATTGAAATATGTCTAACCTTTCTCATTGAACTTTTTTTTTCTAATACGAAATATAATTTGTATAATTGACTGGAGAAGTTTTAATAACAATTTTCAGACCCTTGTAATCCATCCATCTAGAGCCTTTGAGCCCCTGGAGAGGCATAGGCCATCTACAACTTTTGTAGATGTTTTGTAGCGAGGAGTTCTTTTTATAGAGTGAGGGTGCTGGCCCCACACCCAACCTTCCCAGAAGGTTCATACAGTGCCTAGCCTTCCCAAATTGGTCACCCATCTGGTACTGGCCAGGCTCAATGTTGCTTAACTTGTGATCTGGTGAGAACCAGTGTCGACATGATTGTGCCGTACAGACCCTTGTAATGCACAACCCTTAAAACTAGTAATGCACAACCCTTAAAACGTGTAATGCACAACCCTTAAAACGTGTAATGCACAACCCTTAAAACGTGTAATGCACAACCCTTAAAACGTGTAATGCACAACCCTTAAAACTTGTAATGCACAACCCTTAAAACTTGTAATGCACAACCCTTAAAACTTGTAATGCACAACCCTTAAAACTTGTAATGCACAACCCTTAAAACTTGTAATGCACAATCCTTAAAACTATCAACTTTGATTTCTTCAATATCTCAGCTAAATAATCACCCTTGTTTTATAAAGGACTGTAAAACTATTCACATTGTTTTCCTATTGCTGTAAACTTGCATTTCAAACATCTATAAAATATCTTTTTAGTGCATTTATGTTTTTGAACTCATTGTTTTGCTTGTGTTTATCATCTAACATGTTTCTTGCTTTCTCTCTCTCTCTTTGCTCACTGTAGATGAAATTATGGAGTCTGTATATCACAATATCCTTTTTCAAATGTTATTATTCTGCTTAAGTCTTGTATTATACAAAAATGGTGGCTGTTAGGTTTGCAGTGGTACATGTTGCAGGATAAATGTTTCAATAATTAATGTCACTTTGAATTTCTTCATTGTTTATCTATTTTTTTTTTATTCATTTGTTTGTTTTATCATGCTAATATAATATTAAGAGATTATTATTGTTTTATTTACTTTATTATTATCTTTTTTAATAGTTTATTTTTATTCAATTTCATTGAATGCACAATTTTTAGAAATTATGTGCAGGGGGAAAATTAATCATCTTAGTAATATTTATTAAATATTAAATAAATTAATTACATAAATAAAACACTTTTATCTTCCTCTGGTTTTCAGTCCTGCTGCTGAATACCTGGCATATTTCCTGCCATTATAGCCTTCTATAAATTCTCTCACTATATATGTATAAAATTTATTTTAATTTCAAATTTCAAAATTTAGAATTTCTCTTGTCAAAGTATGTTTTTTTCCTTTTATTTTTTATTGTCTGATGTTAAAGTGGACTTCCTGGTTTAAGAAAGAAATATCTGGTATGTCTTGGCACGGTTATGCCAATTTGAAGTTCAGATTGAAATAAATTTTATTTATTGTTATGGTTTTCTATATAGAAAAAATACCATTATGAAACAATGTTTTTAAAAAGATTGTCTGCATCATATATACATATATATATACTACACACAATGTTTAAAAAAAATTATACAAGCCTTTTATTTTTCCTCAGTTTTAAGGGAAAACTATTGAAATTTGATCTCCAAAAATTGGGAACGGAAATTTAAAGAAACAATTGTAAGTTTTGACATGCAGCAAAAACAAAACACACTGAAACTACTCATGAAATCCATCCATGAAAAAAGCTAAAAGTCATCTAGGAGTCTTTATGAAAACATTTATGTATAGAAAAGAAACATTAGTTGAAACTAATAAAGTATCGACTTACTTGTGAAGAGGCTGAAGAAATTTGTTGTAGACGAGCTTCCAAACGGCTTTGTCTGTTTCGATAGAATTCGCTTGTCATCATATCAAGAGGGCAAGTTTGGAAAGGACATCGAAAGACATCCGGAATGTCGATGAAAATTATTTCCCAGAAGAAAAGAAAAAATAAAGTGCTGATAATCGAACTCTCTGCATGAACACCTAGCAATGAAGATAAACATAAATCAGAAAAACATGTAAAACCCATATTTATATACAAAAACTTTTTGTCTTCTTGCACAATTCATGACATCATCATTTTGTGATGTCATCAATTAAGACAGGTAAGAATAACATTGCAGTACATAGTGCATGATGTCATTAAAGGATGAAACCATGCATTAAAAATGGATGGAGTGGGTATAACCTTTCAGTGACATCATATATCGAACCTGAGGTAGAGAGATTCTTTATGATGTTTTATCTAGACAATTGGACCTTTACTTGCTGGAATACACACTCAATGACATCAGAATAGTTGAAAATACTAACTAAAAGGTGAATGATAAAAGAAGTGGTGGGAGGATAGGGATGGTATAAACAAAAGAGAGGGGTAAAGAGAAGAGTGAAATATAGAGGAGGAAGAGAGAGGGAAGAGAGTAAGGGAAAAAAAGGAAGGGCAAAGAGGGGGAATAAAAAGAAAGAATAAAAACAAATGAATAATGATCAAGAAAAAATGGATTATGTCACAAAATTGTTTGTCTTGCTGTAATGTCTAGCAAAGATTCATGCATAGGTGTGAGCAACAAAGGAGACGACACCACGTTGGGTGTCAATGGCTGAGGACAAGTTCTTCGTATAAGTGGCTGAGTGATGAGACACACTTTCTTTCATATTGGCTTTTAGGTTGCTGTTGATTTTACGGAATCTGATTTGTCAAGGTGTGATACACTGGGACATAGTTGGCTACAGAATTTGTCTCTCCATCGGATTTGGGATTTCCTCAAGATTTTTCCATTCCCTAAGGATTTTGTTGTGCTTTAACGTCTACCTGTTGTCTGTAAATCTTAAAAGGTGACCTGATCAACTATGTTTTGCCTTTTGTACAGTGGCAGTGATGTCATTTACTCCAGTTTTCTGTTTGAGGCAAATGTTTTTTATCATGAAAACTGTTGTAAAGCATAATGGATTTTTATCATGTAAACTGTTGTCAAGCATAAACTATTTTTATCATGTAAACTGTTGTCAAGCGTAATGGATTTTTATCATGAAAAATTGTCAAGCGTAATGTTTTGTATCATGTAAACTGCTGTCAAGCATAATTTTTTTTTATCATGTAAACTGTTGTCAAGCTTAAAGGATTTTTATCATGTAAACTGTTGTCAAGCATAATGTTTTCTATCATGTAAACTGTTGTCAAGAATAAAGGATTTTTATCATGTGAACTGTTGTCAAGCATAAAGGATTTTCATCATGTAAGCTGTTGTCAAGCATAACGGATTTTTTTCATGTAAACTGTTGTCAAGCATAATGGATTTTTTTCATGTAAACTGTTCTCAAGCATAATGGATTCTTATCATGTAAATTGTTGTCAATGATAATGGATTTTTATCATGTAAACTGTTGTCAAGCATAATGGATTTTTTTCATGTAAACTGTTCTCAAGCATAATGGATTCTTATCATGTAAATTGTTGTCAATGATAATGGATTTTTATCAAGTAAACTGTTGTCAAGCATAATGGATTTTTTTCATGTAAACTGTTGTCAAGCATAATGGATTTTTATCATGTAAACTGTTGTCAAGCATAATGGATTTTTATCATGAAAAATGTTGTCAAGCATAATGGATTTTTATCATGTAAACTGTTGTCAAGAAAGACGGATTTTTATCATGTAAACTGTTGTAAAGCATGATAAATTTTTATCATGTAAAATGTTGTCAACCATCATGTTTTTTTATCATGTAAACTGTTGTCAATCATAATGGATTTTTATCATGTACACTGTTGTACAGCATGAGGGATTTTTATCATGTAAACTGTTGTCAACCAGGATGTTTTTTTATCATGTAAACTGTTGTAAATCATGATGTTTTTTTATCATGTAAACTGTAGTCAACCATGATGTTTTTTTAGCATAATGGATTTTATCATGTAAACTGTTGTCAAGCCTAATGGATTTTTATAATGTAAACTGTTGTCAAGCATAATGGATTTTTATAATGTAAACTGTTGTCAAGCATAAAGGATTTTATCATGTACACTGTTGTCAAGCATAAAGGATTTTTATCATGTAAACTGTTGTCAAGCATAATGGATTTTTATCATGTAAACTGTTGTCAAGCATAATGGTTTTTTATCATGTACACTGTTGTCAAGCCTAAAAGATTTTTATCATGTAAACTGTTGTCAACCATGATGTTTTTTTATCATTAAAGCTGTTGTCAAGCCTAAAAGATTTTTATCATGTAAACTGTTGTCAACCATAAAGGATTTTTATCATGTAAACTGTTGTCAATCATAAAGGATTTTTATCATGTAAACTGTTGTCAATCATAAAGGATTTTTATCATGTAAACTGTTGTCAATCATAAAGGATTTTTATCATGTAAACTGTTGTCAATCATAAAGGATTTTTATCATGTAAACTGTTGTCAATCATAAAATATTTTTATCATGTCAACTGTTGTCAATCATAAAGGATTTTTATGATGTAAACAGTTGTCAATCATAAAGGATTTTTATCATGTAAACTGTTGTCAATCATAAAGGATTTTTATCATGTAAACTGTTGTCAAGAATAAAAGATTTTTGTCATGTAAACTGTTGTCCAGCATACTGGATTTTTATCATGTAAACTGTTGTCCACCAGAATGGATTTTTATCATGTAAACTGTTGTCAAGCACAATGGATTGTTATCATGTAAACTGTTGTCCAGCATAAAAGATTTTTATCATGTAAACTGTTGTCCAGCATAAAAGATTTTTATCATGTAAACTGTTGTCAAGCATAAAGGATTTTTATCATGTAAACTGTTGTCAAGCATAAAGGATTTTTATCATGTAGACTGTTTTCCAGCATAAAGGATTTTTATCATGTAAACTATTGTCAAGCATAATGAGTTTTTATTATGCAAACTGTTGTCAAGCATAATGGATTTTTATCAAGTAAACTATTGTCAACCACAATGTTTTTTTATCATGTAGACTGTTGTCAAGCATAATATTTTTTATCATGTAAACTGTTGTCAACCATGATGTTTTTTTATCATGTAAACTGTTGTCAAGCATGATGGATTTTTATCATGTAAACTTTTGTCAAGCATCATGGATTTTTATCATGTAAACTGTTGTCAACCATGATGTTTTTTTATCATGTAAACTGTTGTCAAGCATTATGGATTTTTATCATGTAAACTGTTGTCAACCATGATGTTTTTTTATCATGTAAACTGTTGTCAAGCATGATGGATTTTTATCATGTAAACTGTTGTCAAGCATCATGGATTTTTATCATGTAAACTGTTGTCAACCATGATGTTTTTTTATCATGTAAACTGTTGTCAAGCATCATGGATTTTTATCTTGTAAACTTTTGTCAAGCAAAATGGATTTTTATAAAGCATGAAGCTTGTTATCAAGCATAATGTGTTTTAATCATGTAAACTGTTGTCAAGCATAATGGGTTTTTATCATGTAAACTGTTATCAAGCATAATGTTTTTTTTATCATGTAAACTGTTGTCAAGCATTAAGGATTTTAATCATGTAAACTGTTGTCCAGCATAATGGATTTTTATTATGTAAACTGTGTTCCAGAATAAAGGATTTTTCTCATGTAAACTGTTGTCAAGCATGATGGATTTTTATCATGTAAATTGTTGTCAAGCATAAAGGATTTTTCTCATGTAAACTGTTGTCCAGCATAAAGGATTTTTATCATGTAAACTGTTGTCCACCATAATGGATTTTAATCATGTAAACTGTTATCAAGCATAATGTTTTTTTTATCATGTAAACTGTTGTCAAGCATTAAGGATTTTAATCATGTAAACTGTTGTCCAGCATAATGGATTTTTATTATGTAAACTGTGTTCCAGAATAAAGGATTTTTCTCATGTAAACTGTTGTCAAGCATGATGGATTTTTATCATGTAAATTGTTGTCAAGCATAAAGGATTTTTCTCATGTAAACTGTTGTCCAGCATAAAGGATTTTTATCATGTTGTCCAGCATAATATTTTTTTATCATGTAAACTGTTGTCCAGCATAATGGATTTTTATCATGTAAACTGTTGTTCAGCATAATGGATTTTTATCATGTAAACTGTTGTCCAGCATAAAGAATTTTTATCATGTAAACTGTTGTCATGCATAAAGGATTTTTATCATGTAGACTGTTTTCCAGCATAAACGATTTTTATCATGTAAACTGTTGTCAAGCATAATATTTTTTCATCATGTAAACTGTTGTCAAGCATAATGGATTTTTATCATGGAAACTGTTGTCCAGCAGAATGGATTTTTTCATTTAAACTGTTGTCAAGCAGAACGGATTTTTATAATGTAAACTGTTCTCCAGCAGAATGGATTTTTATCATGTAAACTGTTGTCCAGCAGAATGGATTTTTATCATGTAAACTGTTGTCTAGCATAAAGGATTTTTATCATGTAAACTGTTGTCAAGCATAAAGGATTTTTATCATGTAAACTGTTGTCAAGCTTAATGTTTTTTATCATGTAAACTGTTGTCAAGATTAAAGGATTTATATCATGTAATCTGTCGTCAAGCATAAAGGATTATTATCTTGGAACCTGTTGTCAAGCCTAATGGCTTTTTATCATGTAAACTGTTGTCCAGCAAATTGGATTTTTATCATGTACACTGTTGTCCAGCATAATGGATTTTTTTCATGTAAACTGTTGTCAAGCAGAATGGATTTTTATCATGTAAACTGTTGTCCAGCATAAAGGATTCTTATCATGTAAACTGTTGTCAAGCATAATATTTTTTTGTCAGGTAAACTGTTGTCAAGCATAATGAATTTTTATCATGTAAACTGTTGTCAAGCATAATGGATTTTTATCATGTAACCTGTTGTCAAGATTAAAGGAATTATATCATGTAAACTGTTGTCAAGCATAAAGGACTTTTTATCATGTAAACTGTTGTCAAGCATAAAGGATTTTTATCATGTAAACTGTTGTCAAGAATAAAGGATTTTTATCATGTAACCTGTTGTCTAGCATAAAGGATTTTTATCATGTAAATTGTTGTCAAGCATAATGGATTTTTTTCATGTAAACTATTGTCAACCATAATGTTTTTTTATCATGTAAACTGTTGTCAAGCAAATGGATTTTTATCATGTGAACTGTTGTCCAGCATAATGGATTTTTATCATGTAAACTGTTGTCAAGCATAATGGATTTTTATCATGTAAACTGTTGTCAAGCATAAAGGATTTTTTTCATGTAAACTGTTGTCAAGCATAAAGGATTTTTATCATGTAAACTGTTGTCAAGCATAATGGATTTTTATCATGTAAACTGTTGTCAACCATAATGTTTTTTTATCATGTAAAGTGTTGTGAACCATAATGTTTTTTTATCATGTAAACTGTTGTGAACCATAATGTCTTTTTATCATGTAAACTGTTGTAAAGCATAATGGATTTTTATCATGTAAACTGTTGTCAAGCATAATTGATTTTTATTATGTAACCTGTTGTACAGGATTAAAGGATTCATATCATGTAAACTGTTGTCAACCATGATGTTTTTTTTTACATGTAAACTGTTGTCAAGCATTATGTTTTTTTTATCATGTAAAATGTTGTCAAGCATATTGGATTTTTATCATGTACACTATTGTACAGCATGAGGGATTTTTATCATGTAAACTGTTGTCCAGCATAAAGGATTTTTATCATGTAAACTGTTGTCAAGCATAAAGGATTTTTATCATGTAAAGTGTTGTCAAGCATAAAGGATTTTTATCATGTAAAGTGTTGTCAAGCATAAAGGATTTTTATCATGTAAACTGTTGTCAACCACAATGTTTTTTTACCATGGAAATGTTGTCAATTATTATGTTTTATTCTCATGTAAACAGTTGTCAAGCATAATGGATTTTTATCATGTAAACTGTTGTCAAGCATAATGGATTTTTATCATGTAAACTGTTGTCAAGCATAAAGGATTCTTATCGTGTAAACTGTTGTCCAGCATAATGGATTTTTATCATGTAAACTGTTGTCAAGCATAAAGGATTTTTATCATGTAAACTGTTGTCAAGCATAAAGGATTTCATTCATGTAAACTGTTGTCAAGCATAAAGGATTTTTATGATGTAAACTGTTGTCAAAGATAATGGATTGTTATCATGTAAACTATTGTCAAGCTTCATGGGTTTTTATCATGTAAACTTTTGTCCAGCAAAATGGATTTTTATCATGTACACTGTTGTCCAGCATAAAGGATTTTTATCATGTAAACTGTTGTCCAGCATAATGGATTTTTATCATGTAAACTATTGACCAGCATAAAGGATTTTTATCATGTAAACTGTTGTCCAGCATAATGGAGTTTTTTCATGTAAACTGTTGTCAAAGATAATGGATTTTTATCATGTAAACTGTTGTCCACCATAATTGATTTTTATCATGTAAACTGTTGTCAAGCATAATGGATTTTTATCATGTAAACTGCTGTCAAGCATAATGGATTTTTATCATGTAAACTGTTGTCCACCATAATGGATTTTTATCATGTAAACTGTTGTCACGCATAATGGATTTTTATCATGTAAACTGTTGTCAAGCATAATGGATTTTTATCATGTAAACTGTTGTCCACCATAATGTTTTTTTATCATGTCAACTGTTGTCAAGAACAATGGATTTTTATCATATAAACTGTTGTCAAGCATAATGGATTTTATCATGTAAACCATTGTCAATCATAATGGATTTTTATCATGTAAACTGTTATCCAGCATAATGTATTTTTATCATGGAAACTCTTTTCAAGCCTAATGGATTTTTATCATGTAAACTGTTGTCAAGCATAAAGAATTTTTATCATGTCAACTGTTGTCAAGCATACAGGATTTTTATCATGTAAAGTGTTGTCAAGCCTAATG
This sequence comes from Euprymna scolopes, assembly GCF_053919585.1. Classification (NCBI taxonomy): domain Eukaryota; kingdom Metazoa; phylum Mollusca; class Cephalopoda; order Sepiida; family Sepiolidae; genus Euprymna; species Euprymna scolopes. Next base: position 78,379,649 of record NC_136501.1, read on the forward strand.
GATTTTTATCATGTAAACTGCTGTCACGCATAATGAATTTTATCATGTAAACTGTTGTCCAGCATAATGTTTTTTTATCATGTAAAGTGTTGTCAAGCCTAATGGCTTTTTATCATGTAAACTGTTGTCAAGCATAATGAATTTTTATCATGTAAACTGTTGTCCAGCATAATGGATTTTTATCATGTAAACTGTTGTCAAGCATAAAGGATTTCATTCATGTAAACTGTTGTCAAGCATAAAGGATTTTTATGATGTAAACTGTTGTCAAAGATAATGGATTTTTATCATATAAACTGTTGTCAAGCTTCATGGGTTTTTATCATGTAAACATTTGTCAAGCATAATGGATTTTTATCATGTACACTGTTGTCCAGCATAAAGGATTTTTATCATGTAAACTGTTGTCCAGCATAATGGATTTTTATCATGTAAACTATTGTCCAGCATAAAGGATTTTTATCATGTAAACTATTGTCCAGCATAATGGATTTTTTTCATGTAAACTGTTGTCAAAGATAATGGATTTTTATCATGTAAACTGTTGTCCACCATAATGGATTTTTATCATGTAAACTGTTGTCAAGCATAATGGATTTTTATCATGTAAACTGTTGTCCACCATAATGTTTTTTTATCCTGTCAACTGTTGTCAAGCATAATGGATTTTTATAATGTAAACTGTTGTCAAGCATAAAGGATTTTTATCATGTAAACTGTTGTCAAGCATAAAGGATTTTTATCATGTAAACTGTTGTCAAGAATAAAGGATTTTTATCATGTAAACCGTTGTTAAGCATCATGGATTTTTATCATGTAAACTGTTGTCACGCATAATAGATATTTATCATGTAAACTGTTGTCCAGCATAATGGATTTTTTTCATGTAAACTGTTGTAAAAAAAAATGGATTTTTATCAAGTAAACTGTTGTCACGCATAATTATGTTTTTTTATCATGTAAACTGTTGTCAATCATAATGGATTTTTATCATGTACACTGTTGTACAGCATAAAGGATTTTTATCAAGTAAACTGTTGTCAAGCCTAATGGATTTTTATCATGTAAACTGTTGTCCAGCATAATGGATTTTTTATCATGTAAACTGTTGTCAAGCATAATGGATTTTTATCATGTACACTGTTGTACAGCATAAAGGATTTTTATCATGTAAAGTGTTGTCAAGCCTAATGGATTTTTATCATGTAAACTGTTGTCCAGCATAATGGATTTTTATCAAGTAAACTGTTGTCACGCATAATTATGTTTTTTTATCATGTAAACTGTTGTCAAAGATAATGGATTTTAATCATATAAACTGTAGTCAAGCTTCATGGGTTTTTATCATGTAAACTTTTGTCCAGCATAATGGATTGTTATCATGTACACTGTTGTCCAGCATAAAGGATTTTTTTCATGTAAACTGTTGTCCAGCATAATGGATTTTTATCATGTAAACTATTGTCCAACATAAAGGATTTGTATCATGTAAACTTTTGTCCAGCATAATGGATTGTTATCATGTACACTGTTGTCCAGCATAAAGGATTTTTATCATGTAAACTGTTGTCAAGCATAATGGATTTTTATCATGTAAACTGTTGTCAAGCATAATGGATTTTTATCATGTAAACTGTTGTCAAGCATAATGGATTTTTATCATGTAAACTGTTGTCAAGCATAATGGATTTTTATCATGTAAACTGTTGTCAAGCATAATGGATTTTTATCATGTAAACTGTTGTCAAGCATAATGGATTTTTATCATGTAAACTGTTGTCCACCATAATGGATTTTAATCATGTAAACTGTTGTCAAGCATAATGGATTTTTATCATGTAAACTGTTGTCAAGCATAATGGATTTTTATCATGTAAACTGTTGTCCACCATAATGGATTTTAATCATGTAAACTGTTGTCAAGCATAATGGATTTTTATCATGTAAACTGTTGTCAAGCATAATGGATTTTTATCATGTAAACTGTTGTCCACCATAATGGATTTTAATCATGTAAACTGTTGTCACGCATAATGGATTTTTATCATGTAAACTGTTGTCAAGCATAATGGATTTTTATCATGTAAACTGTTGTCCACCATAATGGATTTTAATCATGTAAACTGTTGTCAAGCATAATGGATTTTTATCATGTAAACTGTTGTCAAGCATAATGGATTTTTATCATGTAAACTGTTGTCCACCATAATGGATTTTAATCATGTAAACTGTTGTCAAGCATAATGGATTTTTATCATGTAAACTGTTGTCAAGCATAATGGATTTTTATCATGTAAACTGTTGTCAAGCATAATGGATTTTTATCATGTAAACTGTTGTCAAGCATAATGGATTTTTATCATGTAAAATGTTGTCCACCATAATGGATTTTAATCATGTAAACTGTTGTCAAGCATAATGGATTTTAATCATGTAAACTGTTGTCAAGCATAATGGATTTTTATCATGTAAACTGTTGTCAAGCATAATGGATTTTTATCATGTAAACTGTTGTCAAGCATAATGGATTTTTATCATGTAAACTGTTGTCCACCATAATGGATTTTAATCATGTAAACTGTTGTCAAGCATAATGGATTTTTATCATGTAAACTGTTGTCAAGCATAATGGATTTTTATCATGTAAACTGTTGTCCACCATAATGGATTTTAATCATGTAAACTGTTGTCAAGCATAATGGATTTTTATCATGTAAACTGTTGTCAAGCATAATGGATTTTTATCATGTAAACTGTTGTCCACCATAATGGATTTTCATCATGTAAACTGTTGTCACGCATAATGGATTTTTATCATGTAAACTGTTGTCAAGCATAATGGATTTTTATCATGTAAACTGTTGTCCACCATAATGGATTTTAATCATGTAAACTGTTGTCAAGCATAATGGATTTTTATCATGTAAACTGTTGTCAAGCATAATGGATTTTTATCATGTAAACTGTTGTCCACACTAATGGATTTTAATCATGTAAACTGTTGTCAAGCATAATGTTTTTTTATCATGTCAACTGTTGTCAAGAATAATGGATTTTTATCATGTAAACTGTTGTCAAGCATAATGGATTTTTATCATGTAAACTGTTGTCCACCATAATGGATTTTCATCATGTAAACTGTTGTCACGCATAATGGATTTTTATCATGTAAACTGTTGTCAAGCATAATGGATTTTTATCATGTAAACTGTTGTCCACCATAATGTTTTTTTATCATGTCAACTGTTGTCAAGAATAATGGATTTTTATCATATAAACTTGTCAAGCATAATGGATTTTTATCATGTAAACTGTTGTCAAGCATAATGGATTTTTATCATGTAAACTGTTGTCAAGCATAATGGATTTTTATCATGTAAACTGTTGTCCACCATAATGGATTTTAATCATGTAAACTGTTGTCAAGCATAATGGATTTTTATCATGTAAACTGTTGTCAAGCATAATGGATTTTTATCATGTAAACTGTTGTCCACCATAATGGATTTTCATCATGTAAACTGTTGTCACGCATAATGGATTTTTATCATGTAAACTGTTGTCAAGCATAATGGATTTTTATCATGTAAACTGTTGTCCACCATAATGTTTTTTTATCATGTCAACTGTTGTCAAGAATAATGGATTTTTATCATATAAACTTGTCAAGCATAATGGATTTTTATCATGTAAACTGTTGTCAAGCATAATGGATTTTTATCATGTACACTGTTGTACAGCATAAAGGATTTTTATCATGTAAAGTGTTGTCAAGCCTAATGGATTTTTATCCTGTCAACTGTTGTCAAGCATACAGGATTTTTATCATGTAAACTGTTGTCACGCATAATGGCTTTTTATCATGTAAACTGTTGTCAAGCCTAATGGCTTTTTATCATGTAAACTGCTGTCACGCATAATGGCTTTTTATCATGTAAACTGTTGTCCAGCATAATGTTTTTTTATCATGTAAACTGTTGTCAAGCCTAATGGCTTTTTATCATGTAAACTGTTGTCCAGCATAATGGATTTTTATCATGTACACTGTTGTACAGCATAAAGGATTTTTATCATGTAAAGTGTTGTCACGCATAATGGATTTTTATCATGTAAACTGTTGTCAAGCATAATGGATTTTTATCATGTAAACTGTTGTCAAGCATAATGGATTTTTATCATGTAAACTGTTGTCAAGCATAATATTTTTTTGTCATGTACACTGTTGTCCAGCATAATGGATTTTTATCATGTAAACTGTTGTCCAGCATAATGGATTTTTATCATGTAAACTGTTGTCAAGCAGAATGGATTTTCATCATGTAAACTATTGTCCAGCATAAAGGATTTTTATCATGTAAACTGTTGTCCAGCATAATTGATTTTTTTCATGTAAACTGTTGTCAAAAATAATGGATTTTTATCAAGTAAACTGTTGTCACGCATAATGGATTTTTATCATGTAAACTGTTGTCAAGCATAATGGATTTTTATCATGTAAACTGTTGTCCACCATAATGTTTTTTTATCATGTCACCTGTTGCCAAGAATAATGGATTTTTATCATATAAACTGTTGTCAAGCATAATGGATTTTTATCATGTAAACTGTTGTCAAGAATAAAGGATTTTTATCATGTAAACTGTTGTTAAGCATCATGGATTTTTATCATGTAAACTGTTGTCAAGCATAATAGATATTTATCATGTAAACTGTTGTCAACCATTATGTTTTTTTTATCATGTAAACTGTTGTCAATCATAATGGATTTTTATCATGTACACTGTTGTACAGCATAAAGGATTTTTATCAAGTAAACTGTTGTCAAGCATAATGGATTTTTTTCATGTAAACTGTTGTCAAGCATAATGGATTTTTATCATGTAAACTGTTGTAAACCATAATGTTTTTTTATCATGTAAACTGTTGTGAACCATAATGTTTTTTTATCATGTAAACTGTTGTCAAGCATAATGGATTTTTATCATGTAAACTGTTGTCAACCATGCTGTTTTTTTTACATGTAAACTGTTGTCAACCATTATGTTTTTTTTTATCATGTAAAATGTTGTCAATCATATTGGATTTTTATCATGTAAACTGTTGTACAGCATGAGGGATTTTTATCATGTAAACTGTTGTCCAGCATAAAGGATTTTTATCATGTAAACTGTTGTCAACCATGATGTGTTTTTATCATGTAAACTGTTGTCAACCATGATGTTTTTTAATCATGTAAACTGTTGTCAAGCCTAATGGATTTTTATCATGTAAACTTTTGTCAAGCATAATGGATTTTTCTCATGTAAACTGTTGTCCAGCATAAAGGATTCTTATCGTGTAAACTGTTGTCCAGCATAATGGATTTGTGGTTAGATACAATGACCCCACAACTCAATATTCACTCTTCAATCCTGCAGCCCAATGCACTTCTGACAGCAATTGCTTCTGCCAAACAAAAAAGACACCCTCTCTCCCAAATACAGGCTTTTTATAGGACAAAACCGTCCAAAGTTATTTGCATACTCTTCCCATGATCTCTAGTCTATAAATAGACGCAGTGGCCATTCTCTTCTTCTTCTTTCTTCTATCACTCTCTGAAGCGGGCGTTGCCAGTGGTAAAAGGTTTGCACGATTTTATTTTATTTTTTTTTTTTACTACACGCCCCCATGATCATTAAAGATCATTCACATCTCATAATCCCGTGTCCAGATCGGCGCATTGCGTTCTCTTTGCGGTCTCTGCATCGGCACCGGTTCATCTTCATCACTCCCTGGCTCAGTACCACCATCCTCATCACCTAAATGGACCACACGCCTTAAATCTAAAACATGTCGTGGCATTCCATTGACACTTAAGTTGTTTGGGGATTGCACTCCTTTTATCACTCCTCTTCCCCACTGCGTTGTGCATCGGGCATTAGGCGGTTTCACCCAAACTTCTTCTCCTATTTGGATTCTGGCTGGTCCTTGATCATTAATTTCCGGTGACATGTCTCTAGGATGCCTCCATTCGTAATTAAAGATTGCTCTATGTGGCACTGTGTCATCTCTTTGCCCGACCTTAGGGGACATGTTGTACCAAAATGTGGCCTCTTCAGGCGATATTCTTCCTCTCTCAGCTATTGCTTTCACGGTCCGATGATGTCGCTCCACAATGCCATTTCCTCCAGGTCTGTAGGCTGCCCTGTAATAACTTTTAATCTTCCATTTTTTTAGCATCGTCTGAAAGATTTCTGAGCGAAAAACAGTGCCGTTGTCCATTATCACCTCCCTTACTAGACCTCGTTCAAGCATCACCTTTTCTAATTCAGTTGCAACTGCAGATGCGGCTTCCACTCGCAGTTCCTTCCATATCGCCAGTCTACTTGGCCCACAATCAATTATTGATAAGTACGCTCCCCCTCGGTAGTGTGCTATGTCAATAACTAGTCTCGTCCAGTTCGTTACAACTCCAATTTTCCCAGGATTATGTATATTTGGGGCAGGATCGATCGATTGACACCGAACACAGTTCTTTACTATCATCTGAATTTCTTCCCGTTTTACATTCGGATCCACTTGCCTCACCAAACATAATGTTCTCTCCACTCCCATGTGATGCATCTCATGCAACTCTTTAATTTCTCCAATTCCAAGACAGCATATCGGCGCCTCCTCTTTCTCAATTAACCACCGTTTTTTTATCCGTGTTAGCGCATCTGCCTTGTTTCTTTCAGAAGGCACAAACACTGCTTTTATTTGCAGTTTCAATTCAGACATCAACTCTCTAAGCATCCCTAATCTCCGCTTTATTATCACTTCTCCGGCACCCTTTGTTCGTATTCTGCCACTCTCCTCCACAGTAGAGTTCACCCAACTGAGTACAGTGGCTGAATCAGTTCTTATTTCAATATTTGTCAGTCTCCATTTGATAGCTAAATTGACACCCTTTAGAACAGCATCTAATTCAGCTATGTTAATGTGATTAAAGTCATCACTTTTCCTCAGCCAAGTTGCATCTTCCGCCACCACACCGCCAATCTCAACAACCACGCCAGTTGCAACATTGCTTGCATCACACCACACGACTCCTGTGCTCACTTCAGGTATGTGCCAAGCGCCATTAACAGGGTCTCCTTTTTTCACCTCAGCTAGAACCTCCTGCATCACTTTCATGGTTTTGCAATCAACTTTTTCTTCCCAATCCATTCCATTTGCTCTTCTTTTCACATAACTGCATGCTAATCGCAGCCATCCAGCAATTGGATAGTGCCCCAATAATTTACCACAGATCGAAAATAGCTCCCGCCTACTAATTTCTCCTCCCATCTCTGGGATCTCGTTGCCTCTCCTGAACATTAGTGCACCCATCTTATTTTTCATAAGCTTAATGCCCAGTGCCGCTCCTCCGTCCAGGGATTCCGGAGATTTTGCTGCTAACCCAAACCCCTTCAAATGTTCCACAACTTCCTGTGTCGATATTTTCGTTACGTCTACCATTATATCATCAATGTATGAATCAGTGGCCTACTTCCTTTCTTTAATACTGTTTTTAAAATGGCTGCCATAATCTTTGGTGCGACATTAAGTCCGAATCCTAATCGTGTTAGGCAATAGGTTTTTCCTTTATAACAGACCAGCTGGTACTGCCATAGTTCCTTTGCCACATGTAGTTGCAGGTAGGCAGACTTAAGGTCCACTATTGCAGTCCCTCCTACCAACTGTCTCCACTTTCTTATCTTTTCATCACATACATCTATTATGTCGCTCCCTGTATGACACGCCACAAAACGGTTCAACTCACGAAAGTCAAACACTGGCCTAACTTTCCCTTTTGTGGCCTGAAATACTGCCATCAATGGCAACACGCCTTTTCTTTCTCCTTTCCATGGTAACAGAATACCACCCGATATCCATCTTTCCACCTCTTTCTCGAATTCTAATTTCTTATCGCCTTCCAGAGAGTTTTTACAATATTGGACTTTGTTCTGCAATACTGGAGGCTCTCCCTTCCATGTCCATCTTACTGTCCATTTATCTCCATTGAAGTTTGCTTCAAAGTCTTTATCCTCGATTTTACAAACATTCAGCTGATGGGCAGCCACGGCACATTGTATATCTCCAAACTTCACTTTGGCTTTCTTTATAGTTACACCTCCCAGCTCATTAATCACGTCCATTCCAATTATGACGTCGATCCCATCAACGATGTGATTCATCAAGATTGCCCTCACCTTTACGTGCATTCCACAGACTTTTATCTCCACTTGTCTGGCTCCTTTACATTCTATATTCCTCCCATCAACTGCTTTCACTGTACCGCTCCTTCCATATCCCTTCAAAAGTTTGGAATTGATTAAAGTAGTGGTGCACCCAGTATTGACAAGTGCAGTCATTACAGAATCATTCACCTCTACTTCTATTATAGGAAGAGGCCAGTATCGCGACTTCATTCATTGCATGTTACCCTGGCCATAGGGATCTCTGTGCAATCTTTTTTTAGGTGCGGTCCTTGACATCTAAAGCACTGAAGGCTTGATTCTTTCTTTCCCTTATTAGTCTCATTAGTTTGCGCACTTGCAGCCAATGTCCGAGTTTCTACGACCCTTTTGCTGACTAAAAGCCGTGCAGTCGGTATCAGTTTGCTGACATCCATTCTCTCTATGTTCGGTAGCTGCTGTAATGCCACAGATACATCGTCTGGGAATCCAGTTATGAATGCCAGTTTGGCTGTATGTTCCAGCCCTCTTCCCAGATATCCTGCCAGTCCAGCCAATCTTTTGATTTTATTAGCATAAACATCCACCAATTCTCCTGTTCACTTGAATCGTTGCAGTTTTTCGTATGCCTCAAAAGGCCCCTCAGTGAAGGCGGTCACGAGTTTCATCTCTATCAGTTCTGCATCTTCTTGTTCTGCATTATTCATCTCAAGAAAGAGAGCGAGTGCATCTCCCTGCAAAAAAAGTGGAATAAAACTGGCAAGGTCTGGCACATGTTGAAGCTTAGCCACAAGTTTTACTTTCTTTATCCATCCGACTAAATCACCTTCTCCACTAAAAGGTGGTATCACATCTATTCCCAATCTCAATATCCCAGATTCCATGATCTGTTCTTAGCCGGAATAGCTTGTGATTAAATACAATGACCCCACAACTCAATCTTCACTCTTCAATCCTGCAGTCCAATGCACTTCTGACAGCAATTGCTTCTGCCAAACAAAAAAGACACCCTCTCTCCCAAATACAGGCTTTTTATAGGACAAAACCGTCCAAAGTTATTTGCATACTCTTCCCATGATCTCTAGTCTATAAATAGACAAAGTGGCCATTCTCTTCTTCTTTCTTCTTTCACTCTCTGAAGCAGGCGTTGCCAGTGGTAAAAGGTTTGCACGATTTTTTTTTTTTTTTTACTACAGGATTTTTATCATGTAAACTGTTGTCAAGCATAATGGATTTTTATCATGTAAACTGTTGTCAAGCCTAATGTTTTTTTATCATGTAAACTGTTGTCAAGCCTAATGGATTTTTATCATGTCAACTGTTGTCAAGCCTAATGGATTTTTATCATGTCAACTGTTGTCAAGCATAATGGATTTTTATCATGTCAACTGTTGTCAAGCATAATGGATTTTTATCATGTCAACTGTTGTCAAGCCTAATGGATTTTTATCATGTCAACTGTTGTCAAGCCTAATGGATTTTTATCATGTCAACTGTTGTCAAGCCTAATGTTTTTTTATCATGTAAACTGTTGTCAAGCCTAATGGATTTTTATCATGTCAACTGTTGTCAAGCCTAATGGATTTTTATCATGTCAACTGTTGTCAAGCCTAATGTTTTTTTATCATGTAAACTGTTGTCAAGCCTAATGGATTTTTATCATGTCAACTGTTGTCAAGCCTAATGGATTTTTATCATGTCAACTGTTGTCAAGCCTAATGGATTTTTATCATGTCAACTGTTGTCAAGCCTAATGGATTTTTATCATGTCAACTGTTGTCAAGCCTAATGGATTTTTATCATGTCAACTGTTGTCAAGCCTAATGTTTTTTTATCATGTAAACTGTTGTCAAGCCTAATGGATTTCTATCATGTCAACTGTTGTCAAGCCTAATGGATTTTTATCATGTCAACTGTTGTCAAGCCTAATGTTTTTTATCATGTAAACTGTTGTCAAGCCTAATGGATTTTTATCATGTCAACTGTTGTCAAGCCTAATGGATTTTTATCATGTCAACTGTTGTCAAGCCTAATGGATTTTTATCATGTCAACTGTTGTCAAGCCTAATGGATTTTTATCATGTAAACTGTTGTCAAGCCTAATGGATTTTTATCATGTAAACTGTTGTCACGCATAATGGATTTTTATCATGTAAACTGTTGTCAAGCCTAATGGATTTTATCATGTCAACTGTTGTCAAGCCTAATGGATTTTTATCATGTCAACTGTTATCAAGCCTAATGGATTTTTATCATGTCAACTGTTGTCAAGCCTAATGTTTTTTTATCATGTAAACTGTTGTCAAGCCTAATGGATTTTTATCATGTCAACTGTTGTCAAGCCTAATGTTTTTTTATCATGTAAACTGTTGTCAAGCCTAATGGATTTTTATCATGTCAACTGTTGTCAAGCATAATGTTTTTTTATCATGTAAACTGTTGTCAAGCCTAATGGATTTTTATCATGTAAACTGTTGTCAAGCATAATGGATTTTTATCATGTAAACTTGTCACGCATAACAGATTTTTATCATGTAAACTGTTGTCAAGCCTAATGGATTTTTATCATGTCAACTGTTGTCAAGCATAATGGATTTTTATCATGTAAACTGTTGTCAAGCCTAATGGATTTTATCATGTCAACTGTTGTCAAGCCTAATGGATTTTTATCATGTCAACTGTTATCAAGCCTAATGGATTTTTATCATGTCAACTGTTGTCAAGCCTAATGTTTTTTTATCATGTAAACTGTTGTCAAGCCTAATGGATTTTTATCATGTCAACTGTTGTCAAGCCTAATGTTTTTTTATCATGTAAACTGTTGTCAAGCCTAATGGATTTTTATCATGTCAACTGTTGTCAAGCCTAATGTTTTTTTATCATGTAAACTGTTGTCAAGCCTAATGGATTTTTATCATGTCAACTGTTGTCAAGCATAATGTTTTTTTATCATGTAAACTGTTGTCAAGCCTAATGGATTTTTATCATGTAAACTGTTGTCAAGCATAATGGATTTTTATCATGTAAACTTGTCACGCATAACAGATTTTTATCATGTAAACTGTTGTCAAGCCTAATGGATTTTTATCATGTCAACTGTTGTCAAGCATAATGGATTTTTATCATGTAAACTGTTGTCAAGCCTAATGGATTTTATCATGTCAACTGTTGTCAAGCCTAATGGATTTTTATCATGTCAACTGTTATCAAGCCTAATGGATTTTTATCATGTCAACTGTTGTCAAGCCTAATGTTTTTTTATCATGTAAACTGTTGTCAAGCCTAATGGATTTTTATCATGTCAACTGTTGTCAAGCCTAATGTTTTTTTATCATGTAAACTGTTGTCAAGCCTAATGGATTTTTATCATGTCAACTGTTGTCAAGCCTAATGTTTTTTTATCATGTAAACTGTTGTCAAGCCTAATGGATTTTTATCATGTCAACTGTTGTCAAGCATAATGTTTTTTTATCATGTAAACTGTTGTCAAGCCTAATGGATTTTTATCATGTAAACTGTTGTCAAGCATAATGGATTTTTATCATGTAAACTTGTCACGCATAACAGATTTTTATCATGTAAACTGTTGTCAAGCCTAATGGATTTTTATCATGTCAACTGTTGTCAAGCATAATGGATTTTTATCATGTAAACTGTTGTCAAGCCTAATGGATTTTATCATGTCAACTGTTGTCAAGCCTAATGGATTTTTATCATGTCAACTGTTATCAAGCCTAATGGATTTTTATCATGTCAACTGTTGTCAAGCCTAATGTTTTTTTATCATGTAAACTGTTGTCAAGCCTAATGGATTTTTATCATGTCAACTGTTGTCAAGCCTAATGTTTTTTTATCATGTAAACTGTTGTCAAGCCTAATGGATTTTTATCATGTCAACTGTTGTCAAGCCTAATGTTTTTTTATCATGTAAACTGTTGTCAAGCCTAATGGATTTTTATCATGTAAACTGTTGTCAAGCATAATGTTTTTTTATCATGTAAACTGTTGTCAAGCCTAATGGATTTTTATCATGTCAACTGTTGTCAAGCCTAATGTTTTTTTATCATGTAAACTGTTGTCAAGCCTAATGGATTTTTATCATGTAAACTGTTGTCAAGCATAATGGATTTTTATCATGTAAACTTGTCACCCATAACAGATTTTTATCATGTAAACTGTTGTCAAGCCTAATGGATTTTTATCATGTCAACTGTTGTCAAGCATAATGGATTTTTATCATGTAAACTGTTGTCAAGCATAATGGATTTTTATCATGTAAACTGTTGTCCAGCATAATGGATTTTTATCATGTCAACTGTTGTCAAGCCTAATGGATTTTTATCATGTCAACTGTTGTCAAGCCTAATGGATTTTTATCATGTCAACTGTTGTCAAGCCTAATGTTTTTTTATCATGTAAACTGTTGTCAAGCCTAATGGATTTTTATCATGTCAACTGTTGTCAAGCCTAATGGATTTTTATCATGTCAACTGTTGTCAAGCCTAATGTTTTTTTATCATGTAAACTGTTGTCAAGCCTAATGGATTTTTATCATGTCAACTGTTGTCAAGCCTAATGGATTTTTATCATGTCAACTGTTGTCAAGCCTAATGTTTTTTTATCATGTAAACTGTTGTCAAGCCTAATGGATTTTTATCATGTCAACTGTTGTCAAGCATAATGGATTTTTATCATGTCAACTGTTGTCAAGCATAATGTTTTTTTATCATGTAAACTGTTGTCAAGCCTAATGGATTTTTATCATGTCAACTGTTGTCAAGCCTAATGGATTTTTATCATGTAAACTGTTGTCAAGCCTAATGTTTTTTTATCATGTAAACTGTTGTCAAGCCTAATGGATTTTTATCATGTCAACTGTTGTCAAGCATAATGGATTTTTATCATGTAAACTGTTGTCCAGCATAATGGATTTTTATCATGTCAACTGTTGTCAAGCCTAATGGATTTTTATCATGTCAACTGTTGTCAAGCCTAATGGATTTTTATCATGTCAACTGTTGTCAAGCCTAATGTTTTTTTATCATGTAAACTGTTGTCAAGCCTAATGGATTTTTATCATGTCAACTGTTGTCAAGCCTAATGGATTTTTATCATGTCAACTGTTGTCAAGCCTAATGTTTTTTTATCATGTAAACTGTTGTCAAGCCTAATGGATTTTTATCATGTCAACTGTTGTCAAGCCTAATGGATTTTTATCATGTCAACTGTTGTCAAGCCTAATGTTTTTTTATCATGTAAACTGTTGTCAAGCCTAATGGATTTTTATCATGTCAACTGTTGTCAAGCATAATGGATTTTTATCATGTCAACTGTTGTCAAGCCTAATGTTTTTTTATCATGTAAACTGTTGTCAAGCCTAATGGATTTTTATCATGTCAACTGTTGTCAAGCCTAATGGATTTTTATCATGTAAACTGTTGTCAAGCCTAATGTTTTTTTATCATGTAAACTGTTGTCAAGCCTAATGGATTTTTATCATGTCAACTGTTGTCAAGCATAATGGATTTTTATCATGTAAACTGTTGTCAAGCATAATGTTTTTTTATCATGTCAACTGTTGTCAAGCCTAATGGATTTTTATCATGTAAACTGTTGTCAAGCCTAATGGATTTTTATCATGTCAACTGTTGTCACGCCTAATGTTTTTTTATCATGTAAACTGTTGTCAAGCCTAATGGATTTTTATCATGTAAACTGTTGTCAAGCATAATGGATTTTTATCATGTAAACTTGTCACGCATAACAGATTTTTATCATGTAAACTTGTCAAGCATAATGGATTTTTATCATGTACACTGTTGTCAAGCATAATGGATTTTTATCATGTAAACTGTTGTCAAGCCTAATGGATTTTTATCATGTAAACTGTTGTCACGCATAACGGATTTTTATCATGTAAACTTGTCACGCATAACAGATTTTTATCATGTAAACTTGTCAAGCATAATGGATTTTTATCATGTAAACTGTTGTCAAGAATAATGGATTTTTATCATGTAAACTGTTGTCAAGCCTAATGGATTTTTATCATGTAAACTGTTGTCAAAGATAATGGATTTTTATCATGTAAACTGTTGTCACGCATAACGGATTTTTATACTGTAAACTTGTCACGCATAATGGATTTTTATCATGTAAACTGTTGTCAAGCATAATGGATTTTTATCATGTAAACTGTAGTCAAGCGTAATGGATTTTTATCATGTAAACTTGTCACGCATAATGGATTTTTTTCATGTAAACTTGTCAAGATTAATGGATGTTTATCATGTAAACTTGTCACGCATAATGGATTTTTATCATGTAAACTTGTCAAGCATAATGGATTTTTATCATGTAAACTGTTGTCAAGCATAATGGATTTTTATCATGTAAACTTGTAATGCATAATGGATTTTTATCATGTAAACTTGTAATGCATAATGGATTTTTATCATGTAAACTTGTCAAGCATAATGCATTTTTATCATGTAAACCGTTGTCAAGCACAATTTTTTTTTATCATGTAAACTGTTGTCAAGCATAATGGATTTTTATCATGTAAACTGCTGTCAAGCATAATGGATTTCTATCATGTAAAGTGTTGTTAAACATAATGGATTTCTATCATGTAAACTGTTGTCAGGCATAATGTTTTTTATCATGTAAACTGTTGTCAAGCAAAAGGATTTTTATCATGTTAACTGTTGTCAAGCATAATGGATTTTTATCATGTAAACTGCTGTCAAGCATAATGGATTTCTATCATGTAAAGTGTTGTTAAACATAATGGATTTCTATCATGTAAACTGTTGTCAGGCATAATGTTTTTTATCATGTAAACTGTTGTCAAGCAAAAGGATTTTTATCATGTTAACTGTTGTCAAGCGTAATGGATTTTTATCATGTAAACTGTTGTCAAGCATAATGTTTTTTCTCATGTAAACTGTTGTCAAGCATAAAGGATTTTTATCATGTAGACTGTTGTCCAGCATAAAGGATTTTTATCATGTTAACTGTTGTCAAGCGTAATGGATTTTTATCATGTAAACTGTTGTCAGGCATAATGTTTTTTATCATGTAAACTGTTGTCCAGCAAAAGGATTTTTATCATGTTAACTGTTGTCAAGCGTAATGGATTTTTATCATGTAAACTGTTGTCAAGCATAATGGATTTTTTATCATGTAAACTGTTGTCAAGCATAAAGGATTTTTATCATGTAGACTGTTGTCCAGCATAAAGGATTTTTATCATGTAAACTGTTGTCAAGCATAAAGGATTTTTATCATGTAAAGGTTTGTCCAGCATAATGGATTTTTATAATGTAAACCGTTTTCTAGCATAATGGATTTTTATCATGTAAACTGTTGTCAGGTATAATGTTTTTGATCATGTAAACTCTTGTCCAGCAAAAGGATTTTTATCATGTAAACTGGTGTCAAGCATAATGGATTTTTATCATGTAAACTGCTGTCAAGCATAATGGATTTTTATCATGTACACTGTTGGTAAGCATAATGGATTTTTATCATGTAAACTGTTGTCAGGCATAATGTTTTTTATCATGTAAACTGTTGTCCAGCCAAAGGATTTTTATCATGTAAACTGTTGTCAAGCGTAATGGATTTTTATCATGTAAACTGTTGTCAAGGATAATGGATTTTTATCATGTAACCTGTTATCAAGCATAATGGATTTTTTATCATGTAAACTGTTGTCAAGCATAAAGGATTTTTATCATGTAAACTGTTGTCCAGCATAAAGGATTTTTATCATGTAAAGGTTTGTCCAGCATAATGGATTTTATCATGTAAACTGTTGTCAAGCCTAATGGATTTTTATCATGTAAACTGTTTTCTAGCATAATTGATTTTTATCATGTAAACTGTTGCCAAGCATAATGGATTTTTATAAAGCATGAAGTTTGTTATCAAGCATAATGGATTTTTATCATGTAAACTATTGTCAAGCATAATGGATATTTATCATGTAAACTGTTGTCCAGCATAATGGATTATTTATCATGTAAACTGTTGTCAATCATAATGGATTTTTTATCAAGTTAACTGTTGTCAAGCATAATGGATTTTTATCATGTAAACTGTTGTCAAGCATAATCGATTTTTATCATGGAAACTGTTGTCAAGCATAATGGATTTTTATCATGTAAAATGTTGTCAATCATAATGGATTTGTATCAAGCATAATGTTGTGTTTAAGCATAATGGATTTTTATCATGTAAACTGTTGTCAAGCATAATGGATTTTTATCATGTAAAATGTTGTCCAGCATAATGGATTTTTATCAAGCATAATGTTGTTATCAAGCATAATGGATTTTTATCAAGCATAATGTATTTGTATCATGTAAACTGTTGTCAAGCATAATGGATTTTTATCAAGCATAATGTTGTTGTCAAGCATAATGGATTTTTATCAAGCATAATGGATTTTTATCATGTAAACTGTTGTCAAGCATAATGTTTTTGTATCATGTAAACTGTTTTCAAGCATAATGGATTTTTATCACGCATGTTTTGAAGCATAATGTTTGTTATCATGTATACTGTTGTCAAGCATAATGGATTTTTATCAAGCATAATTTTGACAAGCATAATTGATTTTTATCATGTAAACTGTAGTCAAGCATAATGCGTTTTATTTGCTACTTACTGGCGTATAGTCCCATATAATAATATGACTGTTACTAGTGCATTTCAAACCTCTTACTAGTCATAATATATTCTTGCTCTTTCCAATTCCATGAACTTTTACCTTGCATCCTGATTGTATTCAAATAATAATGGATTTATTTGATGTAAAGAACTTAACTCTGGCGATTACTAATACTTTTAGTCATTTTTCAGAATACTGGAATCAATTACAGGATACCTCCACTCATATCCAACATGTCATCTTACTAACGAAACGCATTACCATACATATTTACAATTACAACACTGGCATCTACATAGTTCTCACTTAATATGAAAAGTAAAGATTTAATCTACATCATTTAAATCATTGCAATTGTTCTTGATTTCATGATAATGTATTAAGTACTTAGATGTACGTATGTTCACAACGGCAATAAATAAGAAACTAAACAATTACGCATACTATATAATCACACATATTTTATAATCACACATATTTTATAATCACACATATTTTATAATCACACTAAAGAAAAACATTACTATGCTTACTCTCAAGCTTATGATTCAACGATAAACAAATTATAAAAATCTTTTGCCTTCTTTGGTGAAAATTAATGCAATTATTACTACACATTAGCTACATTTTTTAATTCGGTATCTTTGCCACATTGCATTTTCTTAGATTGTAAGCCAACTGTTTATAAGACATCCATCATAACATAAAATACAAAGAGAAAAATTTACAATTTCAGGCTCGTTTTTTTTTTTTAAATAGACAAATTAATGGACGAGTTTTTTGTTTGTTTACCATAAAAATTTTCATAACCAAATTAAATCAAATGTCATTTATTTATTAAATAGGATTTACATTTAGTTCATAAATTAAATATAAAATCATATAATACTAATTCTTGATGAGTTTTAGTGTCTATGATACAATACTGATTTAATACCTCAGTATACAATGATTTCCCCGCTCGAAATTAGCACAGAACACATAAGAGAATAATGTAAAACTTTCTGTCTCAGTTGTTGAGCAACGATTCATTTTTAAAACATTATTAGCTTAACACTTCTCAATAACAAACTAATATCAATCAAGCGTAACTAATTTATGTGACTAAAATAAGATTCCCATAGTTAAGCCCCCTATTATATATAAAATTAAAAAAAGCTCTTGCTTTTCTATAACCAAGCAACTTCATTGGAATAAATTGATCAACTGTAATTTTTCAAAGTGGATACTAGACATGTCTCAGTCTAGAAAGATTTCATCAACTAGCATTACAGAAAACTTTAACATCTTTTTTACTGTAAGAAACCCAACCAAAACGACCATTCAGACAAGGCCAAACTATTTGCAAAGAACTTTGCAGCTAATTCTACCCAATGCGACGAAGGTCATCAACTCCTCATATTTCCTCCTATAACACAGAACAAGCTAGGTAACATACAAATATCCGTGCATGAGGTTGCCACGCTAATCAAGAACCTAGATTCCAGTAAAGCAACTGGCCCTGATGGCATCCCAATTATAGTGTTAAAAAAGCTTCAACCAGAACTTGCTCCCATACTTACGAAACTATTTAAGCGCTGCCTTAAGGAGAAGTGCTTTCCGACTCCCTGGAAGATCTCATCAGTTTGCCCTGTATTTAAGAATTCAGGTGATAAGTCATCTCCCTCTCAGTACAGACCAATAAGTCTCCTGTGTGTTATGAGTAAGTTGCTGGAATCCATATTAAATAGAGAAATAGTCAACCACCTCAGCAGGAATAACGTTCTTAGTGACACACATTATGGTTTCCGCTCTGCAAGATCTACCGCAGATGTGCTGACGATTATATCCCACAGGATTAGTGAATCTCTTGACAAAGGCTTCCTT
The DNA here is from genome assembly GCF_053919585.1 of Euprymna scolopes. NCBI lineage: Eukaryota > Metazoa > Mollusca > Cephalopoda > Sepiida > Sepiolidae > Euprymna > Euprymna scolopes. The sequence goes on from NC_136501.1 coordinate 78,398,390, forward strand.
TCTAGGGCAATTGCTCTCGACATATCAAAGGCCTTCGACAAGGTATGGCATAAGGGTCTACTCCACAAGATTTCCAGCTACGGTATTACTGGAAATGTTTTCTCAATCATTAAATCATTTCTCTCCGTTAGGCTCATAAGAGTAGTGGTAGATGGACAAAAATTGGAGGCCTGCAATATAAATGCTGGAGTCCCTCAGGGGTCAATCCTGGGCCCAACTCTTTTCCTGATCTACATCAATGACCTCCATAAACACATACTTAAATCATTCGTTGACATTTATGCTGATGACACGACCATCTACGGCAACACATCAAAGGCTGTAAATGACAAAGTTCTCTCTGATTCTCTCTCCTCTGATCTCGAGTGCGTGGTTCAGTGGGGGAAGATGTGGCTGGTTACCTTTAATGCATCCAAAACCAAACTCCTATCCTTACATCATCAACGCTCTGATCCCCATCTGGCATCAATTGTGATGGATGGCTCTCGTCTGGGTGAGGCCCCGTGTTTTGACAAGCTTCTGGGTTTGACCTTTACTCCTGATCTGAAATGGAACACGTACATCAAGTCTGTTGCCAAGGTCGCTGGAAAGATGGTGGGATCCTTCTACCACTCCAGAAGATATCTCACTACTGATGCAATTCTCTATCTATATAAAAGCCAAGTACGTCCAAGGATGGAATACTGTTGCCATATCTGGGCAGGAACTGCTAAAAACAGCCTATCCTGCCTTGACAGAGTACAAAATAGACTTTGTGGCTTAGTGGGGGATGCCCTTTTCTCTACCCTGCAACCTCTCTCCCACAGAAGAGACGTTGCGAGCCTATCCTTGTTTTATCGTTATTTCCATGGCAGGTGCTCATCTGAACTCCAATCTCTGGTCCCCCACGTCAATCTTTCACGAAAAACACCCATCTAGCTGAATCCACTGTGAAAAATTTCCCCCACTCTATATCTGTGCCTAAATCAAAGCGCGGATTCCATGAACAAAGCTTCTTTCTTAGAGCTTCTTTCATACGCCTGTGGAACTCTGTTCCGTCTGCCTGCTTCCCACCGGACTACAACTTACAACGTTAACAAATTCCTAATGAACCGCCCCCTTAAGTAAACACTTCATCAAATCTCCACACTAACGTAATGTACTTGCAATAACCCTTATCCCTGAGTGGCTTCCAGGCCTTGATAAGTGGTGATCACTGTGTAAAAAAAGATAAAAATGAATTTCTTTTCCATACACATAGATGAAAATTTTACTTTTAATATTGTGAAGTTTGTGTTCGTTGTGGATCATTCAAGGTTAGCATAGAATCTTTTTAGTTAATCTTCATTTTTAAAAGTTGAAGATAAATAGCATTTAAGCTGACAAATCAAACTTTGCTTCTGACTAGCCAATTTCCATTTGCTATCGTTGTACCATGTTATTGGCAATATTTGCTACAATTTATTTTAAAATTTAATTACTCTGATCTGGACCACTAATAATATAAAATATTTTTAAATAATCAACTACAAATAAAATCACCTTACATAAGTAAAGTTGGATAATCAATATTTTAATTTGAAAAATATTATACGTTATCTACCTTAAAACTCAAATTTTATTTCTTTTCCTGTACAAATTTACAAATGTGCAAAAAACTAATATTTAAAAACTAAAATGACTTTATCGCATCCAGAACACTGCCAGCTCGGCAAAATAAATTTCAGTTGTTTATTTTTTTGTTCAATTACTTTTTTATATGCCTATTTCCTACACAGAGTAAAATAATTTTTCTTAATATTAAAATAGAACAATACAGGATGGTTATTTATTAAAACATGTTAAAAACAGTTATGTATATGTGATGTGTCACAAGTAATGATTAAACATTTTATAAAAGTTATTTTTTGGCTGAGTACATTTCATTAGTATGTTGCAAGCCATATTAACATTAGTATGGATGTGAAAATATCCACTGATTTAATCATTTACTGTATTAAAGCAATTGTTTCAATAAATATTTTATCTGTCAAGAATGGATAAAACTGCAAATTATCCTTACCTTTCGGGTATCCATTGTTTTGATAATGTTTTAACACCAATTGTTCAACATTGCACAGAGTTATTTCCCCTTCTGACTCTTCAGTCAAAAACTGATATTTTATGCCTGGCAGAGAATGTGGAAGTGTTTTGCCCTTGATAATTGTCTGAAAAAATAACATTTAGTTAAATAAAAGATACTTATATTTTTAACTTCTGTTGCCAAGATACATAAATTAATTTAGATAATATAGTGGAGCTGGAAAACTAGAAATAGTACAGAAAATACAATGAAAAAATCTGGTATGAACATTAGAAAATTGCTGTTCCAACATTTATTTTAATTACTAAGTTTTTTTTTTGCAATGGTCACTTAATAGGCTTTTTAATGAGTTATATATTATTATTATTATTATTATTATTATACACATTTTTATTGTATATTTAACATTATTGGATTAGTTTTGATAATTTGATAATCAAGCCTTTTTATCAGCTTATGCTGTGCTTATGGATCAAACAGAGACAAAACAAGGGACAAATAGTGCTCTCTCTCTCTCTCTCTCCTCATTTCAATTACTGCTAGCAAAAGTGGTAAATGGTAATTATAACTTCCCCATTGTCTATTTCCTCCTTGTTCCTACTTTTCTATTGAAATGTATTCTTTTGCTTCTATTTTAATGTTATATATTTCTTCCTTTGTAATTTTTACATGGACTATTGAATACAAGTAATAACATCAGTATGAAGTGTTAAACCTTTTTCTTTCACGGCTGGCAGATAAACTTTTCAAATATTAACTTCAAAATTAGCATATGTTCTGTGCAGAGAAATAGTTGAAATGAATAATTCAAAAGAAATTACCTCTGGAAGTTTCTGAATTGTGATTTGTTCCATTTTAGCAAATCTTTTCTCCCATTTTGATTTGGGAGCCTTAGCAATTTTCTCTGCTCTTAAGAACAAAGAAAGTCTATAATATGGAGAAACCCAAACATCTTGAAAAGCAGTTTCAATCACATCCAGCGCCTGTAAAACGAACAAAAATTAAAAAAAAAAAAAAAAATTTTTTCATTCATGTGAAAGTTGGTCAAGTAAATTTCAAATTTATCAATTTTTTAACAGTTAAGACATTTCTAATTTTCTAAAAAGAATTTAAAATAGAATGTTGCAAGAGTTTGCCAAAAAATTGTATTTCGTTTTTGGTTTCCGACCAAAAACGAAATATATTTTAATTTCTACATGATTGAACACTTGTTAAAAAAGTTTTAAAATCTTAATTTCAGTTTTTTAAGAAATTAACAATGCCAAAACTTTGTCATATAGAAAACATTTAAACATAACATTTAATTAATATACAGAATCTCCATAAAATCTCAACATATTCACCAATTGTTATATTAGGCAAAGTTCCACTCAAGATAATTTAGGCAACTACAGAGCAGACTTGAATCTTCTTTATGGGAATGGGATATAGTTTGGCTTGCACCTAAGAGATGCATACATATTCCTACAGGTCAATTCTATTACTTTTGTACCTTAGCTTGAGGAGCTGGTCTGCCCAAGATTCTGTGTAATACAAAGTAATAAATTCCCTGTTGACTTTCTTTGTATCTAAACTTTTTTTTTTACTATGTGTCTAAACTTTTTTTTTTTAATATGTGTCTAAACATTTTTTTTTACCTGTGTCTAAACATTTTTTTTTACCTGTTTCTAAACATTTTTTTTTATCTGTGTCTAAACATTTTTTTTTTACCTGTGGCTAAACATTTTTTTTTACCTGTTTCTAAACATTTTTTTTTATCTGTGTCTAAACATTTTTTTTTTACCTGTGGCTAAACATTTTTTTTTACCTGTGGCTAAACATTTTTTTTTATCTGTGTCTAAACATTTTTTTTTACCTGTGGCTAAACATTTTTTTTTACCTGTGGCTAAACATTTTTTTTTACCTGTGTCTAAACATTTTTTTTTACCTGTGGCTAAACATTTTTTTTTACCTGTTTCTAAACATTTTTTTTATCTGTGTCTAAACATTTTTTTTTACCTGTGTCTAAACATTTTTTTTTATCTGTGTCTAAACATTTTTTTTTACCTGTGTCTAAACATTTTTTTTTACCTGTGGCTAAACTTTTTTTTTACCTGTGGCTAAACTTTTTTTTTTTATCTGTGGCTAAACTTTTTTTTTTATCTGTGGCAACACTTTTTTTTTATCCATGGCTACACTTTTATTTATCTATGTGTCTACACTCTTATTTATCTATATAACTACACTCTTATTTATCTATATAACTACACTCTTATTTATCTATATAAGTACACTCTTATTTATCTATATAACTACACTCTTATTAATCTATATAACTACACTTTTATTAATCTATATAACTACACTTTTATTAATCTATATAACTACACTTTTATTAATCTATATAACTACACTTTTATTAATCTATATAACTACACTTTTATTAATCTATATAACTACACTCTTATTAATCTATATAACTACACTCTTATTTATCTATATAACTACACTTTTATTAATCTATATAACTACACTTTTTTTTTTTTTTTTTACAAAGGCATCACCACATTATCAAGGCCCAGAGGCCACTCAAGGATAAGGGTTAAAAAGTGTACAGTAGAAATTGGTCAATATAGTAATCATTAGTAATGAAAATTTGGTAAATTTAATAACTTATATGGAACGGCTCATCAAGAACTTATTTACTTTAGACTTGAACACAACCATATTGTAGTCAGCCGGAAAGCAGGAAAACGGAAGACAATTCCACAGGCGTGCAGTTCTAAGAAAGAAGCTTTGTTCATGGAATCTACGTTTAGGTTTAGGCACAGATAAAGAGTGGGGGAAATTATTGATAGTGTTTACAGCTAGACGAGTGTTTCTTGTGAAAGTTTGGCGAGGGGGGGACCATAGATTGAAGCTCAGTTGAACACTTTCCATGAAAATAACGATACATCAGAGACAAACTCCCAACATCTCTTCTGTGAGATAGAGGTTGCAAGGAGGAGAAAAGGACATCTCCTACGAGGCTACGAAGTCTATTTTGAACTCTATCAAGGCAGGACAAGTCCTTTCTAGCAGCTCCTGCCCAGATGTGGCAACAGTATTCCATCCTTGGACGTACCTGGCTCTTATATAGATAGAGAATAGCATCAGCAGTGAGATATCTACCGGATCGATAGAAAGATCCCACCATTTTTCCAGCGGCCTTGGCAACAGATTTGATATACGTGTTCCATTTAAGATCAGGAGTAATGGTCAAGCCCAGAAGCTTGTCAAAACTTGAGGCCTCCTGAAGACGAGAGCCATTCATTTCAATTGATGACAAATGTGGATTAGAATGTTGATGATGTAAAGAGAGAAGCTTGGTTTTAGATGCATTAAAAGTAACCAGCCACTCCTTTCCCCATTGTACTACGTGCTCAAGATCAGAGGAGAGAGAATTGGAGAGAACTTGGTCGTTTACTGTCTTAGATGTGGTACCATAAATGGTAGTGTCGTCAGCATAAATGTCTACAAATGATGTAAGGATATGATTTGGAAGATCATTAATGTAGATCAGGAAAAGAGTTGGGCCCAGGATGGATCCCTGAGGGACACCGGCATTAATACTGTGAGCTTCTGATTTTTGCCCCTCAACTACTACTCTTATGAACCTATCAGAAAGAAATGATTTAATAATTGAGAAGACTTTTCCAGCTATACCATAGCTAGCGATCTTATGAAGTAAACCTTTATGCCATACCCTATCAAAGGCTTTAGATATGTCAAGAGCAATTGCCCTAGAAAGATTGCCACCGTCGAGAGATTTGCTAATCCTATGCGATATAACTGTAAGGACATCTGCTGTAGATCTAGCAGAACGGAAACCATATTGAGTGTCACTAAGAAGGTTATTTTTGTTGAGATGTTTGATTACTTCTGTATTTAACACAGATTCTAGCAACTTACTCATGACGCACAGGAGACTTATTGGCCTGTACTGAGAGGGGGATGAGCGATCACCTGAATTCTTAAATACAGGGCATACTGATGAGATTTTCCAGGGAGATGGGAAACTATTCTCCTTAAGACAACGTTTAAACAGTTTTGTAAGTATGGGCGCTAGTTCAGGTTGAAGTTTTTTGAGTACTATAATTGGAATACCATCAGGGCCAGTTGTTTTACTCGAATCAAGGTTTTTGATTAGCTTCGCAACATCACGTACAGATATACGTATATCACATAGCGTGTTTTCTGATACAGGAGGAAATTTTATTTATCTATATAACTACACTTTTATTTATCTATATAACTACACTTTTATTTATCTATATAACTACACTTTTATTTATCTACTAGCATTTCAGCCCGGCGTTGCCCGAGTGTTTGGAGGTGTATGCTGAGCAAAAAAAAAAAAAGAGTAAATTTTTTTTTAATTTGACCCTATTATGATCCCTTAAAATTTATAGTTTCGGGCTCAAATCACTATATTAAGTTAGATCCAGGTTCAAGGAACCTATATCTAAAATTTCAAGTGTCTAGACCCAAAATTGTCGGAGGAGTTTGGTAGAGTTCTAAAAGGTCAAATCGTTGAAATTTGACCCCTTAACAGCCAAATTTCTGGCTGACACTCGTCACATCGATTTTCCCAAATCTCAGTACCCGGTATTTCAAATTTCGAGTCTATAGACTAAAAATTGACATAGTTATTGCGTAGGGAAATGTATACAGACAGACAGACAGGCAGACAGACACGTTCACTTTTATAGATATATAGATGAATCTACACATTTATTTATCTATATATCTACACATTTATTTATCTATATATCTACACATTTATTTATCTGTGTATCTACACTTTTATTTAACTATGTATCTACACTTTTATTTATCTGTATGTCTACACTTTTATTAATCTATGTATCTACACTTTAATTTATTTATGTATCTACACTTTTATTTATCTATGTATCTACACTTTTATTTATCCATGTATCTACACTTTTATTTATCCATGTATCTACACTTTTATTTATCCATGTATCTACACTTTTATTTATCCATGTATCTACACTTTTATTTATTTATGTATCTACACTTTTATTTATCTATATATCTACACTTTTATTTATCTGTGTGTCTACACTTTTATTTATCTGTGTGTCTACACTTTTATTTATCCATGTATCTACACTTTTATTTATCCATGTATCTACACTATTATTTATCTATATATCTACACTTTTATTTATCTATGTATCTACACTTTTATTTATCTATGTATCTACACTTTTATTTATCTACACTTTTATTTATCTATGTATCTACACTTTTATTTATCTACACTTTTATTTATCTATGTATCTACACTTTTATTTATCCATGTATCTACACTTTTATTTATTTATGTATCTACACTTTTATTTATCCATGTATCTACACTTTTATTTATCTATATATCTACACTTTTATTTATCTGTGTGTCTACACTTTTATTTATCCATGTATCTACACTTTTATTTATTTATGTATCTACACTTTTATTTATCCATGTATCTACACTATTATTTATCTATATATCTACACTTTTATTTATCTATATATCTACACTTTTATTTATCTATGTATCTACACTTTTATTTATCTATGTATCTACACTTTTATTTATCTATGTATCTACACTTTTATTTATCTACACTTTTATTTATCTATGTATCTACACTTTTATTTATCTACACTTTTATTTATCTATGTATCTACACTTTTATTTATCTATGTATCTACACTTTTATTTATCCATGTATCTACACTTTTATTTATCCATGTATCTACACTTTTATTTATCCATGTATCTACACTTTTATTTATCCATGTATCTACACTTTTATTTATCTACACTTTTATTTATCCATGTATCTACACTTTTATTTATCTATGTATCTACACTTTTATTTATTTATGTATCTACACTTTTATTTATCTACACTTTTATTTATCTATGTATCTACACTTTTATTTATCTACACTTTTATTTATCTATGTATCTACACTTTTATTTATCCATGTATCTACACTTTTATTTATCTACACTTTTATTTATCCATGTATCTACACTTTTATTTATCTATGTATCTACACTTTTATTTATTTATGTATCTACACTTTTATTTATCTATGTATCTACACTTTTATTTATCCATGTATGTACACTTTTATTTATCTATTTATCTACAATCTTATTTATCTATGTATGTACACTTTTATTTATCTATGTATCTACACTTTTATTTATCTATTTATCTACAATCTTATTTATCTATGTATCTACACTTTTATTTATCTACACTTTTATTTATCTATGTATCTACACTTTTATTTATTTATGTATCTACACTTTTATTTATCCATGTATCTACACTTTTATTTATCTATGTATCTACACTTTTATTTATTTATGTATCTACACTTTTATTTATCTACACTTTTATTTATCTATGTATCTACACTTTTATTTATCTACACTTTTATTTATCTATGTATCTACACTTTTATTTATCCATGTATCTACACTTTTATTTATCTACACTTTTATTAATCCATGTATCTACACTTTTATTTATCTATGTATCTACACTTTTATTTATTTATGTATCTACACTTTTATTTATCTATGTATCTACACTTTTATTTATCCATGTATGTACACTTTTATTTATCTATTTATCTACAATCTTATTTATCTATGTATCTACACTTTTATTTATCTATGTATCTACACTTTTATTTATCTATTTATCTACAATCTTATTTATCTATGTATCTACACTTTTATTTATCTACACTTTTATTTATCTATGTATCTACACTTTTATTTATTTATGTATCTACACTTTTATTTATCCATGTATCTACACTTTTATTTATCTATGTATCTACACTTTTATTTATCTATGTATGTACACTTTTATTTATCTATGTATCTACACTTTTATTTATCTACACTTTTATTTATCTATGTATCTACACTTTTATTTATCTACACTTTTATTTATCTATGTATCTACACTTTTATTTATCTACACTTTGATTTATCTATTTATCTACACTTTTATTTATCCATGCATCTACACTTTTATTTATCTATGTATCTACACTTTTATTTATCTATGTATCTACACTTTTATTTATCTATGTATCTACACTTTTATTTATCTATTTATCTACACTTTTATTTATCTATTTATCTACAATCTTATTTATCTATGTATCTACACTTTTATTTATCTATGTATCTACACTTTTATTTATCTATTTATCTACAATCTTATTTATCTATGTATCTACACTTTTATTTATCTACACTTTTATTTATCTATGTATCTACACTTTTATTTATTTATGTATCTACACTTTTATTAATCCATGTATCTACACTTTTATTTATCTATGTATCTACACTTTTATTTATCTATGTATCTACACTTTTATTTATCCATGTATCTACACTTTTATTTATCTACACTTTTATTTATCTATGTATCTACACTTTTATTTATCTACACTTTTATTTATCTATGTATCTACACTTTTATTTATCTACACTTTTATTTATCCATGTATCTACACTTTTATTTATCTATGTATCTACACTTTTATTTATCTACACTTTTATTTATCCATGTATCTACACTTTTATTTATCTATGTATCCACACTTTGATTTATCTATTTATCTACACTTTTATTTATCTATTTATCTACACTATTATTTATCCATGTATCTACACTTTTATTTATCTATTTATCTACACTATTATTTATCTATTTATCTACACTTTTATTTATCCATGTATCTACACTATTATTTATCTATTTATCTACACTTTTATTTATCTATTTATCTACACTTTTATCTATCCATGTATCTACACTATTATTTATCCATGTATGTACACTTTTATTTATCCATGTATCTACACTTTTATTTATCTATGTATCTACACTTTTATTTATCTATTTATCTACACTTTTATTTATCTATGTATCTACACTTTTATTTATCTATGTATCTACACTTTTATTTATCTATGTATCTACACTTTTATTTATCTATGTATGTACACTTTTATTTATCTATGTATGTACACTTTTATTTATCCATGTATCTACACTTTTATTTATCTATGTATCTACACTTTTATTTATCTACACTTTTATTTATCTATGTATCTACACTTTTATTTATCTATGTATCTACACTTTTATTTATCTATGTATCTACACTTTTATTTATCTATTTATCTACACTTTTATCTATCCATGTATCTACACTATTATTTATCCATGTATGTACACTTTTATTTATCCATGTATCTACACTTTTATTTATCTATGTATCTACACTTTTATTTATCTATTTATCTACACTTTTATTTATCTATGTATCTACACTTTTATTTATCTATGTATCTACACTTTTATTTATCTATTTATCTACACTTTTATTTATCCATGTATCTACACTTTTATTTATCCATGTATCTACACTTTTATTTATCCATGTATCTACACTTTTATTTATCCATGTATCTACACTTTTATTTATCCATGTATCTACACTTTTATTTATCCATGTATCTACACTTTTATTAATCTATATAACTACACTTTTATTAATCTATATAACTACACTTTTATTTGTCTTTATAACTACACTTTTATTTATCTATATAACTACACTTTTATTTATCTATATAACTACACTTTTATTTATCTATATAACTACACTTTTATTTATCTATATAACTACACTTTTATTTATCTATATAACTACACTTTTATTTATCTATATAACTACACTTTTATTTATCTATATAACTACACTTTTATTTATCTATATAACTACACTTTTATTTATCTATATAACTACACTTTTATTTATCTATATAACTACACTTTTATTTATCTATATAACTACACTTTTATTTATCTATATAACTACACTTTTATTTATCTATATAACTACACTTTTATTTATCTATATAACTACACTTTTATTTATCTATATAACTACACTTTTATTTATCCATGTATCTACACTTTTATTTATCCATGTATCTACACTTTTATTTATCCATGTATCTACACTTTTATTAATCTATATAACTACACTTTTATTAGTCTATATAACTACACTTTTATTTGTCTTTATAACTACACTTTTATTTATCTATATAACTACACTTTTATTTATCTATATAACTACACTTTTATTTATCTATATAACTACACTTTTATTTATCTATATAACTACACTTTTATTTATCTATATAACTACACTTTTATTTATCTATATAACTACACTTTTATTTATCTATATAACTACACTTTTATTTATCTATATAACTACACTTTTATTTATCTATATAACTACACTTTTATTTATCTATATAACTACACTTTTATTTATCTATATAACTACACTTTTATTTATCTATATAACTACACTTTTATTTATCTATATAACTACACTTTTATTTATCTATATAACTACACTTTTATTTATCTATATAACTACACTTTTATTTATCTATATAACTACACTTTTATTTATCTATATAACTACACTTTTATTTATCTATATAACTACACTTTTATTTATCTATATAACTACACTTTTATTTATCTATATAACTACACTTTTATTTATCTATATAACTACACTTTTATTTATCTATATAACTACACTTTTATTTATCTATATAACTACACTTTTATTTATCTATATAACTACACTTTTATTTATCTATATAACTACACTTTTATTTATCTATATAACTACACTTTTATTTATCTATATAACTACACTTTTATTTATCTATATAACTACACTTTTTTTTTACCTATGCGTCTACACTTTTGTTTTACCTATGCCTCCACACTTTTTTTTTTAGACACATAGGTAAAAAAAAAGTGTAGACACATAGGTATGTGTCTACACTTTTTTTTTACCTATGTGTCTACACGTTTTTATTACATATGTGTCTACACTTTTTTTTACCTATGTGCCTAAATTTTTTTGTTACCAATGTCTCTAAACTTTTTTTTAGGTATGTGTTTACACTTTTTTATCTATGTGTCTATACTTCAATGATTATGCATTTTACGAGCTCTACAGTTGGCCATTTAAGTGTTCTTTACTTTTATTAATCTATTTTCAATACTATAAGTTATAAGGGTAAATTCTAAGGCAATTAGAGTGGTAAGTTACCATGACCAATTCGGTAGTGCGCTTTTTTTATTTTTTAGTTTGCCCTATTTTCTAATTAGTGTTCGTGCATAGGAATTGCCGGTAAATTTTTTTTTTTTTTTTTTAACACTTTTTTTTTTATTTATTCTACCACTAACCCTAAGTTCGAGTTGGACTCCAAAATTTAGAGTTAGTGGTAGTCAAACATTTTATATACAATTTTTCAAGATTAAAATCTCCAATGCTTAAGCGATGAGCAACCAGTTAATTGTTGTAAAGACAACTATTAATAAAAGAAATGAAATCAAAAGAACTTAAACACAGTTATAGCCCGTATAAAAGATACTTAAATTTTACTGCATTTGGTATGCATTTTTACTGCATTTGGTATCAAGTATTTGTTTATTTTTGTTATTGGTTACAATTTCATGACTGTTAACTATTCTACACTTAAACAAATGATTGTGTTGTTCCTAAGATTTTTAAGCATTTTTTTTTATGGGAGATAAATTCTGTATGTTTTATTTCTTAAGAGGATTTTGTGTGGTTTGTGTGGTTTTACTACATTACGAGTCAGGCTTAGAGTTAGACATATATTAAAGATTCCTGTCCAAAAAAGTTAGAATATCCTAGAAATGAGGGATAATTTTATCAAAAATGATCCTCCTCTATATATTCTAAAATATTTTACTCAAAATATTCACATGTAATCTAAAAAAGCAAAATCTCATTTTTTTTTAGATGGATTGCTAGAGGACCTCTTCTGCTTTTAAATATAATTATAATTTATTTTTTAAATTGACAAACTTTTGTTTTCCCTTTATATATATTCTCAAAGACATTTTGTGTTATTTTCGCTTATATACATTTGTACCATTTTTACCTTCTCTCTCCGATCTTATGAACAGTTAAAACATCTGGTACGCATGTTTTGCGGATTTTTGTAAAAAATTTTATTTTGTAAATATTAATTCATTCTATATTTATAGAGAATTTATTCAGGAATATTCAATATTTAGGTACACCTTTATTGTGATGATATTTTTTAAAATATATTTCAATCGAATTTTTATTATAACCACTGTTTTATTATGATTTATTTCTTGCAAAACAAAATATATCCTCTCCGAAAATACAGTAAAACTAGCTAAAATGTGAAAGCCTTCTGGGGAGCTAACCGCTTCAATATAATTCCAGAAATATATATTGAGAAAAGACGGAACATTTTTTGTATTTATATATTCATATTATTTTTATGTAGGGTAGGAAGTCAAAATATGGTGGTTTTCTTTTTTGGAGATTTTTTGATTTTGTTTTAGTGGTTTTTGAAAATTTCAGCCGACAAAAATTAAAAATCTAGCAATTATCTGGAGATTTCTTTTCCCTGATCTAGTGGGTTTTTAAAATCTCATTTGGCAACACAGGCTGGGGGTTGCTCAATATTCTTACTACACCACCACTCTCCACTCGTTCTTGACATTCGTTCTAACAATATGGAATTAGGGTGTCTATTCCGAAAGCCGTTCATAACATGAGGAGGTTGGGGGTTGGGCAGCGCCAACAACATCAATCTTACTTTAATTTTTTCCAAAAGGGGGCATGCTTCCACTGAGCAATGCTGATTAGCAGGTACTGCTAGTTGTTAATTAAAAATGATTTAAGAATCATGATTGAAAAAAATGATAGCAATCTACCCTCTTTAATAAAATAAATACCACCCATGACGTGAACAGCAAAATAATCCAACAGAAGAGTTTCATTTTATGCAACGCATAACAAATTGAAGACCTCAAAATTCACTTTTTCAATATGGATCTCTTTATAATCTAAGAATTTGGTGTTTAATTTATATAGTAATCTGAAATTTTGAAAATTAAATAACAAAATAATTACAGAATTATGAAGAAAATATCAAGAAAATATTAACTTGAGAGGGGATTATTTTGCACATCAATTTTTTTTAGAAGAGATCATATTAAAATCATGTAAAAATTTTAATACAAACAGATAATTTTCATTTTAGCACAAAAATATAAAATACATTGTCCAAATTCTACCCACTTTAGCTGGCGATTTGAGATGTTGATCGAGATTCAGGGTTAATCGTTCATACCAACGACCACGATGTGAACATGCATAGACATCTTGGGAGAGTAAATCCTGAAGAACTTGGCAGGCCTCTTTATAATTCTTCTGCCTCTGAAGCAGCTCAACCCCTTGGAAGAGAAGTCTTGCAAAGACATACCCACTAGTACAATGCCGCAAAAATATGGGCAGATTCCTGTCCCACCTAAAACAACAAAATAATAATATGAGACAAAAAGAAGTGGAAAATAAGTTCATTCTTTTCCAATGTTTTTCATTTGTATTCAATTTAAATTTTCATTGGTATTTGATTTAAATAATATTTGATTTAAATAATATTTGATTTAAATAAAGGTTGCAAAACAAAACAATCCAAACATAAGTAATAAGAACAATCCATTAACAATCCATAAATTATTCATGAATTTATTTCAACCACTCATATGTTTACATCTATGAAAAATCTGTTTCATATTTTAAAGTTATAAATTTATTTATCCTTTTTTTTTTTTTCTTTATCTCTTCTGTGTTACATTTTATGGTTTGGGGTCAAACTGGGAGGTCAGGTATTAGATCAAGTATGGTCAGCAAAGTTCTCACAACCAGGACTTTGTCGTCTGGTTGGTTTGGCAGATTGTTGAGTCTTGTTGGCACTGGGTTTATTTACAATTACTTGATTCATTGACGATTTCACTACCTTGCTAAAAAGCAAATGAAGATGTCAGAAGTTAGGTAGCGTGACATCATCTTCAGTGACAAAATCCGACATTCTGATAGAATCATGTGTTTTTCTCTTTAATTTTGCCTCAAATCCTGAATCTTACTATTTCTTTCTAGCCTTTTCTACTATCAACCTGTTGATGCTGAGGAAGGCTGAATTATTCATATTTGTCTTTCCCATTCAGATTGAAAAAAGAATTCTGTATAGAAGATCAAAATTGTCCATAATCAATTTAAAAAATAAATATAATTTAATTAATGTTTTCATGAAGACAAGATAATGAAAGTGGAAACAAAATATGCATAAAATTTGTAGTTTTAACTGACCAAATATCGTCTATACCCTGTAGATGTGATAGTGATCAATGCACATGCACACATAATACACATTAAGATTTGCAGATTAAGATTGTGAGCAACAGGCAATATCTGATGACCTCCCAGAATCCAAGCCTTATGATAAACATCAAGAAACAAGAGCCATTTTGGACAAGCTCCATCACAAATCCAACCAAACATTTTGGACAAACAGAAAACCAGCTTTATACAGAAATAGCCCAAAAGAGGTCGCCAAAATACACCAAGACCTTCCCTTGCAGAAAACTGGAAGAATGGTTCAACCAATGGCATACCAATTATTTTCTGGATGAACTATTCCAAGAATACATAAATAAGGAAGGCTTTGTAGACTGGCTGAAAAGAGGATCGCTTCACTATGATCGATATTTTTAAGATGAGTGGTCTCAGTAATGACATGCCGGTTCTGTCATACAGAAGTAGAGATTGTGAGCCACCTGACATCCAGTTGTAAGTTGCTATTGGTTCTATACAATGCGATACAATGGAGTGTATAAATATCTCCACTGGACCATCTGTAAAAAGTTGAATATCAAATGCAACATGTTTACCGGAAACAACAGTTGGAAATAAGTCGTACACCATCCACTATGACTATGCAATTCCTACAGATACATCTCTAGAAAACAAGCCTGTTAAAACTGATATACTGAGAAGGGATAAGGGAAAAAGTAGCAACCCTAGTCAAAGCCAATGTTTCTAATAATATTATATTAAGAGATTATGAAATACCAAGATTTTATGTATGACATGAAAAGAAACTGGAATCTTAGAAAGATCTTCATAATTATAGTAATTATAGAAGCAACTGGACTCATGAAAAAAAATTTTTTAAACTGGTGAATAAATATACTTGGTGAACCAAATGGAAGAGAAATATAAACAATAGTATTTAAAGGGATGGTTAGAATCTTAAAAAGATCTCTTGGTTGGAGTGCAGCTGGTGAAAATCTGGCATCTGGAAGGAAGCTTTATTCCCAGCAAAAAGAAAATAAAAAAAATCTCAAAGTTTTAGTCTATTAGATTATTTTATGCCAAAGACATTTTATTTGTTTTTTATATATGGGGAATTATTGAAATAATGCTTTCAAGATTCATTGATTTTCACACCTGACTTCAGTCAAAAGAGACAACTCATTTCAGAGATACAAATCTCATCTCAAACCTTTTGCAAACATGCCTCTCATTTTGGGAGTTAAACCTAAGGAAAAGTTCAGAATCTGAGTCTCCAAGAGAGTCCGAAGCTGTATTATATAACAATGTTCTAGTAACTCCTGTGATGGCACTGAAACCATTTGTATTGGCACTTGCGTTTCCAATGAATCATTCCAATGATGTGAAGAAAAAGCGATCTGTTGCTAAGATGTCTACATATATTTTAAGTGATGTTTTCTGTTGGTAAGGGTCTTGTGCTTGTTGTCATTAAATTATTTGCCTTTTCTTCAACTCCATTTGTTTGAAAGTTCATATTTGTTTTTGATTTCTAATCTTTTTTTTTTTTTTTTATTTTAGTTTACTGAAACTAAAATAAAAATACAAAAAAATTAGAAATCAAGTATTGATCATCTTTCATGTTCATTGTGCTTATTATATTAGTCTTTGCTTTTATCAACATGATAGATTGGCTTTCCTGCACCATTTCTTTTGTCCTTTTTTAATTAGAGCGAAATTTAAAAATAAAAAAATTGAAATATTTCAAGTAAAACCAATGCTTTTATCTGTTTAAGTGCCATATCGCAATAATGAACATATCCAAAAATTTTAAAAATCAATGAAGTAGAAAGTTAATTATTAATGAAAATAAATTCTGAAGACAATTAACAAAAACTGAGTTTTGCTAAAAAAACAAACAAAAAACTAAACAGAGTTTGAATCATAACAAAAGAGGTAATTATTGTCTGAAAACTTCAAAAATCTTAGGCCAATTTAGCAACACTCAACTTTCACTAATTGTCTTCAAAAACTGTTTTCCTTAATAATCTTCTACCTATCATCTAATTTTCTTTTGATCAGTTGGGAATCAAGTGGGTTGGAAGATGACTTTATTTTTTTAGGTTTGGTTACTTTTAGTGCAAGTTTCAGGCTGAGTTATTATAGTAGCATGCTGTTTTCACTTATTTGTGTTTGTGGAGTTTTCTTGGGATTGGGATGCTTTATTTGGTGAAAAATCATTTTTTGTCGCGAAGAAGTTTTTCTCTGAGAATTTGGATTAGTCTGGCTTATATAATGCCAAACATTTCTAACTTGAAGCAGAGAGTACACTCATAATTTAACCACTCTAAATGAATCCCAGAACTCTTTCACCTTATAATTGTGACCCCTTAAACCAGACCAGAACAGTTTATTCATATCCAGTGGAGTTAGTCTTGCTGGAATCAGTTTGTTTTTTCATCGGTTGTTAACTTATTCTATTGTTTACTAATTCAATTGTTACTAATGCAACTGTTTACTAATTCGGTTGTGATGTAATGGAATAACCTAACATCCCTTCATAGATGAAATGAACTATGGATATATTTACCCTTTCACGTGACTGAGGCAGAAGGTAAAAAAACAGGAAGAGAATAAGAAAATATGTTGAGTAACTCTTATGTCACATATATTCTCTTGCAAATAAACCCCTTTGTTTTTCACCCATAACTCTGTGTTTCTTGCTGTATTCTTATTTAAAGTAAGGAGATAACAAATGGTGACAGGATTCAAATTCACAAAAAGGAAACTTTAAGCCAAAAAGATATTGGACAACGAATGGAAAAAAAACTGCACAGAAAAATTCAACTACTGAAAAAAAAAAAAAAAAAAAAGCGAAGACACACACAAAAAGTAAGTTATTTTTTTTTTTAATTCAGTCTGTTAAGGTCCTACTGAAAAAATAAAAGAAAAGAAATTGACACTTCACGAAGCATTGTAAAGAACAATTTTTCTCGGAACGGAAGAAAGTTGTCCATTTCAAATTTCTTTTGTTTCATAAGAAAGCAGAAAAGAATGCACATATGCTGTTAGTTCGGTGTCAATTTTGTGTGTAACCCCCTCTAAAAATCTTGTCTACAAAGGAATGTTTTTTCTTGTGGTTTAAAAAAAAAAATAACTATTCAATGAATTTATTTAATGCTTTGTGCAGGTACTGTTAACCCTTTGTTTTATTACTGTGTTTAAAAAAAAAAAAAAATTTCTTCAACATGGAACAATTAGCCGAGTTTACAAAAACTATACAATTAGCAGTGGCGGCCCAACAAAGCTAGATGGAATTTTTACAAAATGAACAGTTAAAACAAAATGAAGTATTAAAAACAATATTAATGAAACAAGAAGAAAAAAAGGATTGTCGGTTCACTCCGGAAGGAATTGCAAATTCCCTGACAGAATTTTTATATGAACCAACTAATGGCTTAACGTTTCCAGCATATTATCGTAGATACAAAAATATTTTTTCCAAACGATGTTAGGCCTAGTTGGATGAAGAAAAAATTATTTTACTGTTGCAAAAACTGGGTTTCCATGAAAATACCAAGTATACCAATTTTATACTCCCAAGGAAACCCGAAGATATATCTTTTAAAGAGACTATAGAAATTTTATCAAACATTTTCGGGGAGTGGGATAGCTTATTTTATACTCATTATAGGTGTTTAAATATTTTGAAACAAGATGAAGACTTTATCGCCTATGCTGGGAGAGTAAATGCCCAATGTGAGTTATTTAAGTTGAAAGACCTAAAAGAGGACATGTTTAAATGCTCGATATTTGTGCAAGGGTTAACATTCTCGAAGGATAAAGAGATTCGTTCTAGGATATTATCCATTATGAACCAAGACATAAAAATAACCTTACAGAAAGTTACTGAGGAATGCCAGAAACTGTTAAATTTAAACCAGGATAATACTAGTAGCGAAGAGAAAAATGTTGACAAAATACAAAGGGTAAAGCAATGTATGTAAAAAAATACTGTAGGACATGTGGAGGAAAGAATCACTTCACAAAAGAGTGCTACTTCAAAAGCAAAATATGCTATAAGTGCAAGCGTAAAGGACACAAGTCAACAGTATGCAAAAAGGAGAAATACTGTAAGCCTGACATAAAGACCATTGATTCTAAAAAAGGGTCCATGTATGGTAAAAAAAGGAAATACATTGAAGTTAGAATTAATGGCTGGAAGTGACATATCCTTAATTGATGAAACAATATGGAAGAAAATTGGTTCTCCAGAGCTGCAAAATACAAAGAAAATTGCCAGGGTGAATTTTATACTAATGTGACCCTAAATGAAAATACGTTAAAAACTAAAATGTATGTGATACCCGGAAAAAATTCTAATCTATTCAGTATAGATTTGATGATACTTTTCAATTTATGGGAGAAACCAATAAGCTCATTTTGCAAAAGAGTAAATTTGACAGGATCTGAAAGTCCCAAACTGACAGGAAGATTTGTTGGGGATTTAAAGAAGGATTTTAAAAATGTATTTTCTGAAGGTCTGGGTTGCTGCACTAAAACGGAAGTGAAATTTGAACTGAAAGATGAAGCAAAACCAGTGTTTAAATCCAAAAGGAACGTTCCATATTCAGCATTAGAAACAATTGAGAAAGAATTAAATAGACTCAAAGAAATCAGAGTAATAAAAAAAGTGGACTACTCTGAATAGGCATCACCCACAGTTTATGTAAAAAAGAAAAATAAAAAAATGAGGGTATGTGGGGATTTTTCGACGGGACTGAATGATTGGATCATAACTATCCACTCCCTACCCCTGAGGAAATATTTTCTAAGTTAAATGGAGGAAAAATTTTCACAAAAATTGACTGATCAATAGCATATTTGCAGGTCAAAGTCCACAAAGATTGTTCTAAATACTTGACAATGAATACTCATAAAGGATTATTTCCCCTAAAACGATTGCCGTTTGGGTTGAAAGTAGCACCAAATTTATTCCAACAAATTATGGATGCCATGCTAGCAGGCTTGGATTTTGCAATGGCTTATTTAGACGACATTTTGATAAGAAGCAAAAATGTTAAAGAACAGAAAAACCATATTCGGAAGGTATTCAAGAAAAAGTGACTCTCGAAAAATGTAATTGATTGGAAAGGTAGAAGACCTAACCCAAATAGGACAGAAACAATTAGAGACATGCCTAGACCAGACATTGTAGTGAAGTTACAGTCATTCTTGGGTATAGCAAACTATTATAATTCTTATATCCCAAATATGCACGAAATAAGAGCACCATTAAATGAAGTATTGAAGAAGAAGAAAAATGGCTCTGGACAAAAGAATGTGAGGAAGCATTCTAAAAAAAAATTAAAAGATGTTTGTTATCGGATCTAGCGTTAGCACATTACGATCTGAAAAAGGATTTAATTGTAGCAGTAGATGCGAGCGAATACAGTTTAGGAGCGATGCTTCTACACAGAATGGAAGATGGATCTACTAAACCAATTTCTCACGCCTCGAGGGTTTTATTACTCACTGAAAGAAAGTACAGTCAGATGGAAAAAGGGGGTCTGGCGATTGTGTATGCCATGAAAAAGTTTTACAGATTCATTCATGGAAGATCTTTTGTCTTGGAAACGGACCATAAACCATTACTATCGATTTTTGGTTTGAAAAAAAGGGATTCCTACTCATACGGAAAATAGATTACAATTTCAAAATGAAACACATAGCATATAGTAAAGTTGAACATGCAGATGGTTTGTCGAGATTGATCCTCGGTAAAACTGAATTTGAAGAAACTGTTATAGCAGCACTAAAAGAAGAAAATGAACTAACAGATATATTAATAAATACTGTTAGGGAACTTCCTGTTGCACTTGGGGAAATAAAGAAAGCAGCAAAAACCGATAAATATATTAATAAGATTAAAAAAAAAAAAAAAACAAGTGGGACAAGACGAAAAGAATAGAAAAGGATTAAAAGTGTTTCCATTTTCTATGTGTGATGAAACTCTGATGTACGCAGACAGAGTGGCAATACTACAAGTATTACAAAAGGAAATCCTAAAAGAATTCTATTCATATAGTGGCCTGGAATGGATCAGGACATTGAGAAAATGGTGCAATTATGTAAAGGTTGCCAACTAGCCATGAGATCTTCCCCCATACGGACGCAACCTTGGCCTAAAACAAATGTACCCTGGACACGCATCCATATCGATTACGCAGGACCTCTGAAGGGATATTATTACCTATTAATCATAGATAGTATGTCAAAATGGCCAGAAATTTTTAAATATAAACATCTACAGAGGCAAACACAATAAAAGCGCTGAACAAGGTATTTAGTCGGTTCAGAATTCCAAAAACAATTGTTAGTGATAATGGCACTATGTTCACAGGTCAAGAATTCAAGCACTACTGTGATGCACTGGCCATTAAACACATTACAACAGCAACTTTTAACCCTCAATCAAATGGACAAGCGGAAAGATTTATCGATACTTTTAAACAGGCTTTAAAAAAGAATAATAACATCAACACAGAAGAAAAAAGCATTAAAAAATTCTTACCAATATATAGGATAACACCAAATACAAATGCTAAATTATCCCAAGTTGAAATTATGTTTGCTAGGAAGGTACGTTCGGTGTTCGACCGGTTAATCCCAAGAGAAAAAGTAAAAAAAAAGTATCAAGGATAATGTAAGGTACAAGACTTACAATGACGTGGATAAAGTTTTCTTCAAAAATTATCAGGCAGAGAAGAGTTTTTGGGAAGAAGGCATAATCTCAAGAAGAATTGGGAGAATGGTTTACATTATAAAAGGGCAGACTTTTTTCCACAAAAAACATATTAACCAACTGAGACCCCGATACATAGAAACAGTCAAAAACTAAGAGTTACCAATGGAAGTGCTATATGACACTTTCCATACACAACCTCCAAACAAGGAAGTACCGGTAACTCAGAAATCAAGTCACTCTCCAAAAGTAAAAAATCGGCAAACACAAATGGTGAGGAGAAGTGAAAGGAAAACGATCAAATTTTTTGGACAAAGTCTAAAAAGGAAAAAATGGTAGAAACAAAATTCTATGGAAGAATTTAGCTTGGGAGGAAGGTGATGTAATGGAATAACCTAACATCCCTTCATAAATGAAATGAACGATGGATATATTGACTCTCTCAAGTGACTTAGGCAAAAGGAAAAAAGACAAGAAGAGAATAAGAAAATATTTTCTTTCTCAAGGCGTTTGTTAATGTCCACCTTCAATTTATCTCTTAGATAGATACTGCATTTTGTGTTGAGGGTTGATAAAAGGTTCTGCATCTTCCTTTTATAGAAATTTGGTGGCCCAAGGAAAATTTCCAATCCTATCAAATCTCTTCCTGTCTTTTTTCCGAGTAACTCTTATGTCACATGTATTCCCTTGTAAATAAACCCCTTTGTCTTTCACCCATAACCCCGTGTTTCTTGCTGTATTCTTATTTAAAGTAACAGGTTGTTTACTAATTCAATTGTTTACTAATGCAATTGTTTACTAATTCGGTGGTTTACTAATTCAGCGAAGAAGATTTTTTTATTGCTTATGAGTCACCACTTATTAAGGCTACAAACCACTAAAGGATAAGGGATGAGATTTTCAGTTGCATGAAGAATACTATGAGAGAATAATGGAATCACTAAAATGTGATTATGAAAACAATTTATGACAAAAAATTATTAACGTTGGATTTGAAGATGATTGTTATAGATATGATTCACCTTCGATTGCCTGGGACCAAATGTAACCCTTACCAACCCAGTGCACTCTCCTGAATAAAGTTGCTATCACGTTCACTCTATCATTCCGCTCTGATTTCTTAACTAAATACCAACAACTATCATTTCATAGTGGCAGTAGTGTTCCCTTTGCAAAAAGAATATATAACATAAACTGAAGCAGGAAGTGTGGAAACTGCAATACAAGCCACAAGCCTCAACAATGCCCAACATGCAATGATGAGTGTTTTGCATGTCAAAGCAAAGGACATTGGACAAGGTGCTACAGAAAGACTAAATCAAGGGAACACAGAAAGAAAAGCAAACACTGGAGCAAGTCTTGCAATCATCAGCACCAATCCCCAAGAAGCCTGGAACGCAGGAGACAAAAGGAAAACATTGACAGCATCAATACTGTTCCACTCTCTAATTATGAATGCTAAATGCATGGATACCTGAATATCTAACTATCTCACCTAAAATACAGAACACACCACAGGAAAATCAATTCTGGAGAATACGACAACACATTCCCACTGAGAATTTTCACAAAACGTCCTCTCCATTCTGCTCACATGTGAAACTCACCTCATACAGAGACCATCAAATTCAATGTTTTGGCAACATTAGCTTTCCATGTCAGTAAAGGGACTAAGAATACACAAATACAACAGATGTTGTAGAAATACCAGAATCTGCAGTCGTAGGGCTTCCGACATGCAAAAAGCTGAAGCTAATAACGATGTTGACACCTTTAAAAAGTGTTTAGATACACCTATCTCTTCTACCAGCCAACTTATGTCACAATACCCCAAGCGATTCAATTCTCTATCTATATAAGAGCCAGGTACGTCCAAGGACGGAGTACTGTTGCCACATCTGAGCAGAAGCTGCTAGAAAGGACTTATCCTGCCTTAATAGAGTTCAAAATAGACTTCGTATCCTTGTGGAGGATGTTCTTTTCTCTTCCCTACAACCTCTTTCTCACAGAAGAGATGTTGCGAGTT
Source organism: Euprymna scolopes (assembly GCF_053919585.1). Taxonomy (NCBI): domain Eukaryota; kingdom Metazoa; phylum Mollusca; class Cephalopoda; order Sepiida; family Sepiolidae; genus Euprymna; species Euprymna scolopes. The sequence continues at coordinate 78,422,528 of NC_136501.1, forward strand.
TGTCTTATTGTTATTTTCATGGCAAGTGCTCAGCTGAGCTCCATTCTATGGTCCATCCTCACCAAACTAAGTTGCTGGAATCCATATTAAATAGAGAAATAGTCAACCACCTCAGCAGAAATAACGTTCTTAGTAACACGCAATATGGTTTCCATTCTGCAAGATCTACCACAGATGTGCTAACAGTTATATCTCATAGAATTAGCGAATCTCTTGACAAGGCTTCCTTTCTAGGGCAATTGCTCTTGACATATCAAAGGCCTTCGACAAAGTATGGCATAAAGGTTTACTTCACAAGATTTCCAGCTACAGTATAACTGGAAATGTTTTCTCAATCATTAAATCATTTCTCTCTGATAGGCTCATAAGACTAGTGGTCAATGGACAAAAATTGGAAGCCTGCAGTATTAATGCTGGAGTCCCTCAGGAATCCATCCTGGGCCCAACTGTCTTCCTGATCTACATCAATGATCTCCCTAAACACATACTTAAATCATACAAAAACATAACAGCCAGCGATGGTTCTCCCCTGAATGTGCTGCTACCATCGCGCACAGAAATCACTTTTTCCATAGCTAACAACCTAATAGATGTACTGAGACTAAAGCTGCTTTCAGGACTGCCAGCAACCACTGTAAAAGAGTAATAAAACATGCAAGAGAGCTATATGCTCAGTCTGTTAAATCCAAAGTAGCTGAGCAGTTAAATCCAAAGTAGCTGAGCAGCGGCTCGGTTCTCACCAGTTCTGGCAAATAGCAAACAGGATCTTGAACAGAAGTGTGTGTTCTATCCCAACTATCATCAATGAACCTGAGGTCATCTCGTCAGCATCAGACAAGGCCAGACTATTTGCCAAGAACTTTGCAGCTAATTCTACCCTATGCGACAATGGCTATCAACTCCCTGTATTTCCTCCTATAACAGACAACAATCTATGCAACATACAAATATCTGTGCGTGAGGTCGCCAAGCTAATCAAGAACCTTGATTCCAGTAAAGCAACTGGCCCTGATGGCATTCCAGTTATAGTGCTGAAAAAGCTCCAACCAGAACTTGGCCCCATACTTACAAAACTGTTTAAGGGTTGCCTTAAGAAGTGCTTTCCAACACCCTGGAAAACCTCATTAATTTAAGAATTCAGATGAAAAGTCATCTCCCTCTCAGTACAGACCAATAAGTCTCTTGTGTGTCATGAGTAAGTTGTTGGGATCCATATTAAATAAAGAAGTAGTCAACCACCTCAACAGAAACGACCTTCTTAGTGACACGCAATATGGTTTCCGCTCTGCAAGATCTACAGCAGGTGTGCTAACGGTTATATCAGATAGGATTAGTGAATCTCTTGACAAAGGTTTCCTTTCCAGGGCAATTGCTCTTGACATATCAAAGGCCTTCGATATAGTATGGCATAAGGGCCTACTTCACAAGATTTCCAGCTACGGTATTACTGGAAATGTTTTCTCAATCATTAAATCATTTCTCTCTGATAGGTTCATAAGAGTAGTGGTTGATGGGCAGAAATCAGAGGCCCACAGTATTAATGCTGGTGTCCCCCAGGGGTCCATCCTGGGCCTAACTCTCTTCCTGATCTACATCAATGATCTCCCAAAACATATACTTAAATCATTTGTTGACATCTATGCTGATGACACGACCATCTATGGCAACACATCAAAGGCTGTAAATGACAAAGTTCTCTCTAATTCTCTCTCCTCTGATCTTGAGCGTGTGGTACAATGGAGGAAGAGGTGGCTGGTTACCTTTAATGCATCCAAAACCAAGCTTCTATCTTTACATCATCAATGCTCTGATCCCCATCTGGCATCAATTGAAATGGATTGCTCTCGTCTTGGGGATGCTCCATGTTTTGACAAGCTTCTGGGTTTGACCTTTACTCCTGATCTGAAATGGAACACGTACATCAAGTCTGTTGCCAGGGACGCTGGGAAAATGGTGGGATCCTTCTACCGCTCCAGAAGATATCTCACTACTAATGCAATTCTCTATCTGTATAAAAGCCAAGTACGTCCAAGGATGGAGTACTGCTGTCACATCTGGGCAGGAGCTGCTAAAAACAGCCTATCCTGCTTTGACAGAGTACAAAATAGACTTTATGGTTTAGTGGGGGATGTCCTTTTCTCTTCCCAGCAACCTCTCTCCTACAGAAGAGACGTTGCGAGCTTGTCCTTGTTTTATCGTTATTTCCATGGCAGGTGCTCATCTAAGCTCCAATCCCTCGTCCCCCCCGCCCTCGCCAATCTTTCACGAGAAACACCCGTCTGGCTGAAACTACTGTCAATAATTTTCCCCACTCTTTATCTGTGCCTAAATCCAAACGTAGATTCCATGAGCAAAGCTTCTTTCTTAGAACTGTAAGCCAGTGGAACTCTCTGCCGCTTACCTGTTTCTCACCTTACAACTTGGACGTCTTCAAGTCCAACATAAACAAACTCCTGACAAACCGCCCCCTTAAGTAAGACACTCTATCAAAACCCCCAATACTAATGATTACTATAATACTATCTCATTGATTACTGTACACGCAATAACACTTATCCCTGAGTGGCCTTTGGGCCTTGATAAGTGGTGACCCCATGTAAAAAAAAGAAAAAGAACACATCAAAGGCTGTAAATGACAAAGTTCTCTCTGATTCTCTCTCCTCTGATCTCGAGCACATGGTTCAGTAGGGGAAGACCTTTAATGCACGAAAACTAAACTCCTATCTTTACATTACCAACGCTCTGATCCCCATCTGGCATCAATTGAAATGAATGGCTCTCATCTTGGGGAGGCTCCATGTTTTGACAAGCTTCTGTGCTTGACCTTTACTCCTGATCTTAAATGGAACACATACATTAAATCCGTTGCCAAAGCCGCTGGAAAAATGGTGTGATCCTTCTATCGATCCAGAAGATATCTCACTCCTGATGCAATTCTCTATCTATATAACAGCCAGGTACGTCCAAGGATGAAGTACTGTTGCCACACCTAGGCAGAAGCTGCTAGAAAGAACTTATCCTGCCTTGATAGAGTTCAAAATAGACTTTGTAGTCTTGTGGGGGATGTCCTTTTCTCTTCCCTGCAACCTCTCTCCCACAGAAGGAGACGTTGCGAGTCTATCTTTGTTTTATCGTTATTTCCACGGCAGGTGCTCGTCTGAGCTCCAATCTCTGGTCCCCCCTCATCAATCTTTTACAAAATCACCCGTCTAGCTGAAACCAGTCAAAAATTTTCCCCACTCTTTATCTGTGCCTAAATCAAAACGTAGATTCCATGAACAAAGCTTCTTTCTTTGAACTGCATGCTTGTGGAACTCTGTTCCGTCTGCCTGCTTCCCACCTGACTACAACCTGGATGTCTTCAAGTCCAACGTAAACAAGTTCCTGATGAACTGCCCCCTTAAGTAGACATTTTATTAAATATCCACACTAACATACTGTACATGCAATAACCCTTATCCTTGAGTGGCTTCCGAGCCCTGGTAAATGGTGACCACCTTGTAAGAAAAAAAAAAGAAAAAAAGAAAAAAACTTTCATAAGCAACACCCGTCTTTATCGGTGCCTAAACCTAAACGTAAATTCCATGAGCAAAGTTTCTTTCTTAGAACTGTACGCCTATGGAATTGTCTTTTGTTTTTCTGCTTTCCAGCTGACTGCAATATGGTTGTCTTCAAGTCTAACGTAAACAAGTTTTTGATGAGCCATTCCATATAAGTTAACAAATTTACTGAATCTCCATTACTAACGGTTACTATATTGTCCAATTTCTACTGTACACTCTTTAACCCTTATCCTCGAGTGGCCTCTTGGCCTTGATAAGTGGTGATGCCTATGTACAAAAAAAAAAAAAAAAAAAATCATCAAAAATGATGAAAGACCTAGAAACTATAGAGTTGCCCAATGGAACTAGATGCTGTCACAATCACACCCATTTGCATGCCATACATTCCAGTGACCAAAAAGATTTATTTTGATATTCCTGAACCTGACACGATAGAGGACACAAAAAGGCAAAGGGAGTTTGATGTGGGACACAGAATAACCAAACCCAACATCACCAGAACTATACTAGACAAAAACAAATATGGCTGACTTCAAACTAAATCGAGCCAAACTATAAGAATACGCTTGCGATACAAAACTCATCTTATCCCATAGATCATAACACCATCATACACTTAAACAAGGACAAAAAAGAAAATCAAATTGCCTTGAGGCTTGCACTTACTAACATCCGTGGGCTTAGAACTAATTTAAATGATGTTGAAGCATTTCTCCTAACAAACACCCTGGATATCTTAGCACTAAGTGAGACTAATCTACACTCCTTCATCCCCTCTAACTACTTTAACATGCCTGGATATCTCCCACTCTGCCGTAAGGACTCTGACAGACATATGCATGGGCTTGGAGTCTATATTCGAAACACCCTCCCCCTGACTAGCAAAAGAAAACTAGAATCAGACGATCAAGCCTTTATGTGCTTTAGACTTAACATGCAACATAATATTAGTTACTTTATTTTCTCTACCGCTCTCCCTCGACCTAGGACTGTACCCTAATAAACAAAGTCTCAACAGCATAGATACAGCACTTTCCCTCAACACTAGCGCACAAGTTCATGTATTTGGTGACTTCAATGTCCACCACAGTAACTGGCTTGGATTCTCTAATTACACAGATGCAGCTGGTACCACAACACATAGCTTCTCTATATCTCATTCCCTATCACGTTTCCCTGACCAGCAAGATCAACACGCATCACTTTTAGATTGTGTTACGAACGCCCACAGCCCACTTGGGAATGCTGATCATGTATTGATAATAGTTAAAATCACCCTAAACTCTAGAGCCAAAATGGAAGAGCCATTGCTCAAAACAATGAGATATTATAAAAAGGCCGACTGGGAAGCCATCAGGGATCCCATTAGAGATGCCCCATGGCGAAATATATTTTCATTTCCTGCTAAACAGTGCGCAAATGAGACCACTGAATGGTTCAAAACAGCATTTGAAACACATGTCCCCATGCAAAAATTTTATAGCAAACCCCACTCTCCCCAATGGTTTACTTCCACATGTGCAGCTGCCATTGCGCAAAGGCAGCACGCGTACCACAGATTTAACAGACATAAGTCCAGTTCAAACAGACAGAAATATATAGAAGTCAGAAGTAACTGTAAGAAAGAAATAGCAACAGCTAAGAGAGAATTTACTGAAACCACCCAAAAACGCACCGAAACTCAGAAATTAGGAACCTGTGACTTCTGGAAAATCTACAACAGTGTAGTAAATAATGGACAATCAACAATTCCCTCACTATCCAACAATCATGAAGTTGTTTGCTCAGCAACCGAGAAGGCTAACATGCTTGCCAGTCGGTTTGCCGCCATCTCCACACTAAACCCTGCTAACCACCCTCTCCCAAACTTTACTTTGCGGACAGATGCTACACTTGACGATCTGAAAATCACCCCTTCTCAGGTGCATGCCATTATAAAATATCTTGACACTGCAAAAGCATGTGGACCTGATCTCATTCCAGCTGTGCTATTAAAAAAGTGCTCTGCCGAAGTAGCTCCAATCCTCTCCAAACTTTACAACAAAATGCCTTAATGAATCTTGCTTTCCTGTCTGCTGGAAAACTACTTCTGTGGTACCAGTTTTCAAGAATTCTGGCAAAAGAACTGACCCAGCAAAATACCGCCCCATTAGCCTCCTCCCACTTTTTGCCAAAATATTTGAGTCAATAATTAACCAAGCTCTAGTCCACCACCTTACAGATGCTAAACTTACCGACCAACAATATGGATTTAGGCAAGCCCGTTCCACAGAAGACATTCTAACAGTAATCTCTAAACGTATATACCAATCACTTGACAAAGCAGGGGAGGGTAGAGCGGTAGCTCTAGATATATCTAAGGCTTGCGATAGGGTATGGCATGAAGGTCTTCTCAGGAAAATCAGATCATATGGTATCACTGGAAGAATACTTAACATAATTAAATCCTTCTTAGATAAGAGAAAAATCCAGGTTGTCCTCAATGGCCGTGCATCTAAACAATATGATATAAATGCGGGAGTGCCTCAGGGGTCTATCCTTGGACCTCTATTATTCCTAATATTCATAAATGACCTCCCTGACAAAATAGTCTCTGAGATGGGTATATATGCTGATGACACCACGCTCTATAACAGACATGACAGGAAAATAAATGAACACATATCTAAAGAAATGGCAGAAACACTAGAGGATGACCTACAATCTGTAGTGGAATGGGGACAAAAATGGATGGTCACTTTCAATACTGCCAAGACTAAACTTGTTTCCTTCAATAACTACAAGAAACCTTCTCTACCACCAATAGCAATGGCCAAAGACTCTTTATCTGAAAGCACATCTTTTAAACTCCTCGGCCTAACGTTCACAGGAAACATGAGTTGGAACAATTACATTGAGAGCATTGCCAGAACCGCTGCAAAAAAGGTAGGTTCTCTCTACCATGCTAGGAAGCTACTGACCCCTGAAAGTATCCTGTACATAAGTGTATAAGGCCACCATTTGCCCATGTATGGAGTATTGTTGTCATATTTGGGCCGGTGCATCTGCTACTAGTCTCTCACTCCTAAACAAGGTTCAAAAGAGAGTCGCTAACCTAATAGGTCCTGAACTATCATCCATCGACGCAATATAGCATCCTCTGCCTGTTCTACAAGTACTTTAACGTTGTATGTTCCGACAAGCTGCAAGCACTTGTACCCCCTCTGCGTAAATACCACCGACAAACCCGACAAACAGTACAATCCCACCTCTTCACAGTAGAGATCCCTAAATGTAAGAGAGCCTCCTACTCCAGTAGTTTCTTCCCCAGAACCACTAGACTACCAGGTTCCTGCTTCCCCCTGTACTGACATGCAGAAGTTCAAGTGTAATGTGAACCGACATCTTGCTGCCCAACTCCCCACCTAGTACCGCTGTAGCCTGTGTCCCTAATAGTAGCCCCCTACATCAAAGTGGCAATGTGCCTTGTTTGGGGTGAAAATGTAATTAAAAAAAAAATAAAAAAATCAAAGACAACAAACATACACATACAACTAAACAGGAGGGATGTTGTAGTATTGCACATACTATTCGCCTGGGACTGCCTGTAAACCTTACCAGCCTAGCATACTCTCCTCTTTATATAGTGAGATACGTTAGGATCAATATAACATAAAATATCTTACCGCAGGGTGTCCAGCCTTCACGTGGGTATGTTTGCAGCACATGATGAAAGAATGGAATAATTATGAACAAATAAGAAAATCACTGGCTGTTACATAACAATATACGTTTATTATGTTACATAACGATATACATTTACACACACATAACGACAATTCAAACATAATACATGGAAGGTTAGAAGTCCAAGTATGATGACAGGAACGAACCGGAATGATGCTCATTTCTCCATTTTGAAAGTCACTCTGTTTCCCCTCCATTCTCTCTACTTCCGGTCGTCGAAGTCACAAAAAGTTAAAGCTTCTACAAAAGGGAGTCAACTTTTCCCAAAGAAGTAAAGAATTACTCCCCTTGCATTATACTTTTGTATGGTCCTAACATCTCCCCTTTAAATTTTGTCACTGGTACAACTTCAGTTGAGGATCCACCTGCAAATGTTATGTTGGACAACGGGTGCAATCTGACTTCCGGATGTTAGGTTCCTGCACTCCAACTTCAGTGCTCTCAGAAGCTTCTGGTGTTTGCTGTGGCAAGTTGAAGGTGTCCAACAAGATGTCTAGTGGAATAGAGTGATCTGGTATTCTGTCTGGGAGATGTGATTGTCATAGTTGGTTGGAGTGTCGAACCCAAATTGAATTTTGGACATTTACCTCATACGTTACATTTCCGGTTCGTCGTACAATGTAGCCTTGGGTCCATGACTCTTTGTTGTTGCGGCAGTCTTTTGTTAGGATTTGTTGACCTGGTAAGAATGTTCTTTGGAGTGAACCATGGTGGCAGTTGTATTGCCGTTCCATTTTTGTGTTCCTCTTGATAGAATGATGTGGTTTTGGATATAGAACATCAATATGTAAGTGGATTTTCCAATTCATCAAGCATTCAGCTGGTGAGCTACCATTTGATGTGTTTGGGTTTGGTGTTACCCTAAAGCTTTGTCAAGAAGGTTTCAAGTATTTCTGGTGTTGTCCCTTCTCCCCGGAGTTTAAAAAGGGCTCTTTCAAAGATGTCCACAAGACGTTCAACTTGACTGTTCGACTGTGGATAAAATGGTGGTGTGCGAATGTGGTTGATTCCATTTTATTGGCAGAAAGTAGAAAACTTGACTGAGCTAAAAGTGATGCCGTTGTCAAAGACCAAAGTCTCAGGAATGCCAAATCTGCTGAAAATCTTCTGAAGTTTGGAAATTGTTTCCTCAGAAGTAAAGTCGTTCAGTTGGAATATTTCGGGCCATTGCTGTAGACACCTACAAGAACGAGAAAAGATTGTCCATTTGTGGGCCCTGCAAAATCTATGTAGAGGCAGGGCCAGGGGGAATCTGAAATAGGCCATGAAGAAAGTGTAGATTTTCAAGGAGATTAAGCTGCTAGCTGACATTTAGCGCAAATGCGTGCAAGATCATCCAGCTGCTTATCAATTTTTTGGCCAATAACCGTAACCACGTGATAACACCTTGGTGTCCGAAATGCAATTATTTTAGGATTCTGTTTTGTAATAATGAGAGAATGATGACCCATTCGGCAAGGAGAGATTTACCAACAACCTCTGATGAGGAAGATTTCCGTTGAAAGAATGGTAGTAACTGTTCTTTGGGGATACTACTAGCCTCTTGGTATGGTGGTAGTGGATGACTTCTTGTAGTAGAGTGTCAGAAGCTGTAGCTTCTTTAATCAGAAGTAGTCTGTAGTTCCCTTATCGTAGCTGTGAGCGTTGAAGAGATTTCTGGCTCCAGGGATATTGCTGCAACAACAGAGTCTTCAGGAAGACTCTAGTGTGTACTAGTAAGTCTTGACAGGGCATCCGAATGTCCAATCAAATTAGCTGAAAGGTATTTTATTGAGAAATTGTAGTCCAATAATGTGGTAGCCCAGCATTGAAGTCGATTGGCAGTATACACTGAGATACCCCCTTCTTGGATCCAAAGATGCTCACCAAATGTTTATGGTCTGTAACCAAAGTAAAGTGACATCCGTAGATCATTTTATGGAATTTCTTTACAGCATATATTATCGTCAAAGCTTCTTTCTCAATTTGACTGTAATTCCTTTCTGCAGGTGTCAAAGACCTAGATGCAGGAGTGATAGCTTTCTGCCATCAGGAAAAATGTGAGAGATCACGGCTCCAACACCATAGTCAGAAGCGTCAGAAACCACGATAATGTCCAAAGATGGATTAAAATGGGTCAAGAGAAGATCTGAAGAGAGTAAAACTTTGATTTTGGCAATAGCAGCTTTGTATTCTAGTGATCAGTTCCATGCAATCCCTTTTTTCAGAAGGTTATTGAGAGGAGTTCGGATGCGGTGTAAGTCTGGTAAAAATGAGCTGAAAGGAAAGAACGTAGAGTTTTGACATTGTTGGAGCTGCCATGTTTTTGATGGCTTTTCAGTGTCCTGAACTGACTTAAGAGAAAAGACAGATTCCAATGGGACCGTGAAGAGATCAAGTTATTTGATCCAGTCCAAACCGATCAGGTTAAGATTAGTGTCTGTTACATAACAGGTTCCGGCGAATACTCTGTCTTGGAAGGAAACAGAGCAATTTAGTTCCCCAGTAAGCTGGATATCATTCCCAGATGTACTCTTGGCAACATGATTGGTTTTTTAATAGGTCTGGTTTTCCGATTGTCGTCCACGTTTTGTGCGAGATGAGAGTGATGTCTGATGCTGTATCAAATTGGAAACGAACTGGACACTTATTTAATCCGACACTTATATATTTTCTGCAAGATTTGTAATCGATCTTAAATGCAGCAGACACTGCATTTGATTTCCTCTGCTGGTTTTTCTTTTTGTAATTTTGATGAGTAGGGGATTTGGCCTTCGGGGATGACAAAAATTTTCTTTGTGGTCATGTTTATGACACACTTTGCACTTGTGTTTTCTGAAAAGACAAAAACATGCGTAGTGCCATTCACTGCAAAACCAACATGCAGACGGTAGTTTTTTTTTTTTTTGAAACTTTGGGTCTATCATTTGAGCTGATGTGTGATGTTTGTGAAGGTAGTGTGGGTTTTTGCTGGACTAACATTGTGTCGGTTCTTAAGTTTAACAACCTGTTGCACTCAGTTGTCAGATCCTGGACGGTTAAATTTTTATCTGTTTCGAGCTTTACAGTAGTCGGGAACGTATTTCTGAATCACTTGGTGACTGTAAACCTGCTATAAAAATTAGGCATTTAAATTGGTCCTCAGTCAGTGTCTGGAGGTGAAATCTCTTGCACCGGTGATTCACACATCTGGCATAAGTGACAAAATCCTCCGACTGCTTTTTTGCAAGTTTAAAATCGAATATCGAATAGGGACTGTAGTTCTCCAAAAATGTCCATTAAGATACTGATAGTCTCCATAAAGGTCAAATCAGAAGGTTGTTTGGGTAAAATAAAATTTACGAATCTTTCGGTTTCCTTTGTATCCAACTTCTGTATCAGCAGGCGTTTTTTCCAGTCATCGTCCTTGCTAGGAAATTCATGGTAAAATGTGTCCTTCCATCGTGAAAACCATGCGTTGAATGTGTAGCCATTGTTGGCGTCATAGGAAAATTCTGTAATGTTTGAAAGCTCGACACTACATGAATTCCCGGTGTCTTGCAACTTAAATTTTTGAGTTAATGTCGTTATTAGATTCAGTTGTGCTTTTTCAAATTGTTCCTGTTGCTTGGCCAGAATTTGTTTGAGAACTTTTGTAGAGATGGAGATTTTCTTTCTTTTTTTAAAAGTGTTTTTGTTTATTTTATTTCCAAATCTTTGTCGCCAGAGATTCAATGTAAAGTATAAATACCATTTGGTACAGACCCGACTATGAAAGATCAGATAATAAACGTGGCTTTATAAGACCAAAAAATCCAACCTTGATCGCCCTTCGGGGCCCGTGGCACAGTGGAGAGAGACATCAAATCTCTATGGTTTCAGGTGAGAATTGTCTGAAGATGGCGGTTTCAATCCTACCCAAAGCCGGCCAGAGGCTTACTTGGCCAAATCATAGTGAGACACGACAACAACTATGGAAGTAATTGCTGAAAATGCAGTTAGGAAATTCGGAGTTCCTATCCCATCATGGTTATCACCTGACAAAGGCCAGAGGAATAGTTAGCCAAAACATCGTGAAATAACAACTAAGAAAGATGGGATAATCGTCTGCAATAAATAAATTAAGAATTATTTCAATTTATGTTTTCAAAAACAAAAACATTTTATAAATTAAAAATCAAATAAAACATACTTCCATGTATACAATGAAAAATAGGTTTCTTTTTTTTTTTCAACTGTTCAGAGTTTTATTATTTTTCAGGTTTTAAACAAAATTTTCTTACTTGAGCAAATCTAAATCTTCAATATTTTCATCGTAAATGGTTTTGGCTTGAACATAAACTTCAAAAGCTGCTGACCAATCTTTTCGTTCAAGTTTGGAAAAAATTTCATTTTCTAACAGCATCACCTCCGTATACCTGCACAACAATAAAATGACAAAAAAAATTAAACAAAAAAAAAACGGATTCATCATTTGTTTTAGACCTCTTTCAGCATCTCTTATTTGAATCAAATTTTTTTAAAAATTAGGTTTCCAATTTTTTTTTGAGATGAAGATTAATAAATTGTATTATTTAGGTTACTATTTTCACCTTGGTTGTTATTTTCACAATGTTTTAGCCGATGTAATTTTCAACCTTCTTTAAATGCATCTTTTGGGAACCTTTGTCAAATTTAAGAACATCTAATGAATTTTGAACTGAATCCTTTATTTAATTCATATAGATAAATCCAAAATTTTGTACAGTTCTCTCTATATCTCTGTAGATTCTCAAGTTTGACTAAAAGTTCAGATTACATCAGCTAAGATGTAAATATAACAAGATGAGAATAGTCATCCAAATAATACTAACAACTTAAAGATTAGAAAGAGTTTATGTGGATCAGCCGATGTTTCGACATTAACACGTCTCAAGATTGTCAAGAAAACAGAACAAAAAGTAAGATTGTCAAGTAATCAAAATTGAAATTATCCCAAAGAAAACAGACAAAAAGTAACAGACAACTAGATGGCTCCTCTCCTTACCTCAACACAATTTCCAAGATTATGTACATTGATCTCCATGCAATGCATAAGACTTTTTAATCATCCCTCTTCCAATCACTCAGACAATATGCATACATAGTTCTACTGAAAGCAAATTCAAATCAAATTAAAATATATGCACATTCATCTTACAGACAAGCAAAATCACTTCCACACACACACACACACATTGAATATTTACACACACATATTACAGAGGACAGTTAGCAACAGTATATACACAATCATTCACATTACTGAACCAAAAAAATATTAATTTAATTTATTACTATTTTTATACTTAAGCTTGTTCACAAGAAAATTAATCCTTTTTAATTTCCAAAGTTATAAAATCATAACTTTATAAAATAGAAACTTAGTAAAACCTGTCAATTAAAAGATATATATCTATATACATATAAAGTTGTTTTTTCTCGCTCTGACATTGATATTAAAAGTAGTGTTGGGACGATTCCTAAATTTTTTCCGATTCCGATTCCAGGAAAATGTTGATTACCAAGTACAATTCTGATTCCCGTGGAATTGTTGTTCTGAAATATACTATTATATAATCAAAAGTTTTTGTGTAGTGAAAAAATTTGGTATGGTGAAAAAGTGGAAATACAATTATGGGAATTCCGAAAACGATTTGATTTTTTTCATAAAATTTCTTTCATTGAAGATAAAAGTCAAAACAAATATTTTAACCATGAATTAAACATGCACCATGAAATTAATAACAATCAAATTTAGGAGTTATTTTATATATTAAAAAATATAAAGAAAAAGTAAGTCATGATTAATTCAACAAAAATACAATAACATTAAATTTCAAGGGGAATAACATGTTTTGTTTATCTTTTGATATTCATTTTTTTTTTCTCTTTATCTGCGATAATTCTTTAAAATTTAACTTTTTTTTTTTTGCAGCTTCAATCGCTGATTTTTATTCCACTTTCTAGAATATTCTTATTTCTAAATGAAATTTAAAAATAAATCTTTGATTAAATTTTTAGCCTTTTATATTCAATCGTCTCAAATTATTCCTTTTTATTTATTTGACTTTTTTAAAAATATTTTTAACAATAATGTTTTTTTTTTTAAATCTAAATAAATTGGTTTGGTAAATGTTACCAACAACAGAACACTGATCATCATTTTAATTTGGTTTATTAAGGGTAATCAAGGTCACTGACAACGAAGCTGATATACAAACCCGCCACAAATAATTTACCGTTTGTATGGTATGAACCCCTAGACCTTGGGACTATTTTGTGCCACTTCACCGCCTTCGGTAGTGTTTTTATTACATTATATGTTTGTGTGTGAACGGCCATAGTGAAGTGTCTTATCACATCATGTAGGGATCTTTCTAATAAGAAAGTTTAAAAAAAAAAAAAAATGTGGCTCATTTTTTTTTTTTTTGTCTTATGTCTTTAATGCTTTTTTAATTGATCAAAAAATAAAGTTTTCATGGGTGGTTTGCAAAAACCTAAGCACCAAACACAATTTTATGTTTTTTGTTCTCTTTTGGGGGAGGGGGGTATTCCATTAACAGGTGCTTCTGCAGTTTAATTAACCGTTTTTCCTTAAGTAACGCACCGACATTTACCATTTCACAAAAATTCTGTTTACATTGAGCAGAGGGGACAGTGGTGGTGCTGGGGTGCACACGTCCCACTGCCACCCTCAATGCCTGGTATCACAGTTGTGATGTGAGCATAGATAAATGTTTCCCAACGCCTAACAAAAAATAAAAATAAAAAGTTTGTCAGAAACAGCATTAAGTTTATCAGATTCATTGTCAGCGACCTCGAATACCCCTAAAAAAAAAAAAAACAAATTAGAGTGGTCGATGTTCTGTTGTTGTATAAGGTAACATTTACTATTGATTTATTTCTATATTTGTTTTTATTATATAATTATCGTCCTTTAATGTTTATTCTTATTTAATGTCTTAATTTACATCTTTATTTCTATATAAAAAAGTAAATTTTTGGTAATTGTTTATTTCTATTGTTAAATAAAAGTCATTTATTAAACTTCCGCCTCCGCCTTAATGCTGTTTCTGACAAACTTTTTATTTTTTGTTAGAGGTTGGGAAACATTTACCTATGCTCACATCACGACTGTGATACCAGGCATCAGTGAATGTCGACCAAGCCCCTACAGTTCTTTAGTTGAACGGCTCTGAGTGACTAGTTATTTTGCAAAGTTAGGGTTCAAAGGATTTTTAAAAATAAAGTTAAACTTTTTCTTTTTTAATAAATTTTTCAACTTTTTTTTGTTTTTGTTGTGCAAAGAAGTATCAAAAAAAATGTTTAATTGCCTCATTCGTGAAATATTTTAATGAAATGTACATTTCTAAAAAGAAAAAAAATTAAATTCACTTACCACTTTGTTCTATTAAACCTTTTATTTTTTAAATAATTTGACTTCGCTTGTTTTATTTTTAAAAAATATAAAGGTTGACAAGACATTTTTTATTTACTGATGAGATTTTTCATTCATTTACTAATAGAAGAGTGTCAGTAAAAAAAAAAAGAAACTTGCTTAAAGATAAGCCGTGTGACGAAATAAGAAAACTCATTAAGATAAGTAAAGATTACCTTAAAGTAGTTTATAAAATTCTTGTATATCGGATTAAATATGTTATGAAAAGTTCTATGACGTTTTTATCAAATTTTTGACAGCATTAATCTCACTTCAAGCAAACAGTTCAACTTAAAAATATAAGAGAATCATAATGAAAGAATCGTAAATCTAAGGTATTTTTTAACGATGCGGTTCCAATTCCCCCCAAAATACACGATTCTTACGATTAACGATTCCGATTCATCGTCCCACCACTAATTAAAAGCCTACTTTTTTTATTCAAAAATTAATTAAAACAAACTTCTTCACATACTCAGTGCGAGAGACTACATGAAGGTTAACTAATTTTCCTTCAAAAAACAAGCATTAATTACTTATTTATTTTTCATGGTTTCTTATTAAATGATTTGTTTTATTTAAGCATTATGCTAAATTCTATAGTTTCTATGAAAACGTCCTAGCACACATAAATATTTTTATACATATCTATATAAATAAAAGTGACCTTGTTGGTGTATGTGTGCAAAAAGTCTCTACTAAACACTTCTGTAAATATTTGGTCTACGGAGTTGAAATTTGATATATATATATATATATATATATATATATATATATATATATATATATATATATATATTTGACTTATGTTGACACACCGGTTCTCATCAGATCACTGAAGTTAAGCAATGTTGAGCCTAGCTAGTACCATATGGGTGACCATTTGGAAATTCTAGGTGTGTATATGCTTTCTGCTTATCTCAGCATTGTTTCCAGTCGTCCTGAACCTTCAGTTGCCACTGGTGTTCAACAATGTCGACTCAGGAGAGGTGTGGTTGAGATTGCACAACTCTTGCCACAAAAATTTTACGTGCAGGCACTCTTTACAGTGGGTAATCCATAGTCTGTCAAGACTGAAGGAAGCCACTATATATTGGACTTGTAGCACACCTTCGATTTGTTTTTTAGCGGGCAAAAATTGGCTCTTTAATAATAAATACAAAATCTCCATAAATTAAAATATAAATATATAAGTTCATTTTATGACCGAGTAACACCAGACAGCCTGCTAGCATAAATATATATATGCAATGAATTACAATCTCACATGATGTATAATAGGAAAATCACATTTTTCCAACGAGGGAAGAAAAGGGTTTTATTCAAATTCAAGAGGTTGAAAATCATCATGTATAAATGCAATTTCATAAACTTGAAACAATTTCAATTTTCCCATGCAAAAAACAATCTCAGAAAACTGTTTTCATGATTTTTGTTAGCATTTTCTCAGAACTGACAAAGCATGCAACAAATCTCTTGCATTAGTTATTGGCTGTTAACTGTATCCTTGAATACTCATTTTTTTTCCAAAATTCATCAAAACACTTGATCCATAGTCGTAGTGCACTGTACAGGGTGGAACGATAAAATCGTCGCCCTAGAAAAGATAACATGATTCCATTTCTGTTTAATGAAAACTGGTTTTCTTTTTTTGTTACAAACCATCTACTAGTTGTCCAGTTGTGTACAAATCCTAAGAGTGATAGGAGCCTTCTACCATGTCTGAAAGTGACACAATGGTCAACAAGCAAGATCAGAGATGCACCGCTGTACAACTCATGCTCTCTACCAATCTAAGTTATGACAACAGGACCATTGCCAGCACCCTCAAAATGCAAATCTTTCCTTTTTTTAAATGTAAAGTTTCCTGACATCACTTGGAATAATTTCAGTTAAATAAAATAAAATTACTTACTTGATGAAATCAGTTCGATGTCGAAAGATCTTGGTTTTTTTACAAATTCTATATTGTGGAAAAACAACATTACCGATGTTCACTTGTAACATTTGGAATCTATAAAAAAAACAAAAAATTAATATTTAGAAATTGATATTTTCAAATGGGAAAAAATAGAAAAGAAAAATCTTTTTGGAGATGTTGAAATATTTGGTTTGTTGGTTAGTTGATTATGATTTGGATCCGTATTTATATTGCTAAATATGCAAATTGACTTCACAATGCATTCATAATTCCAAGTAAAAGTATCAGAAAGAAGCTTCATATTAGCAGACCCATGAACAACATTATTTAAGAGATTAACATGGTCCAGATATGTTTCTTGGTATACAGACTCCAGCTATGTAAAGAAAACAAAGATTTCATTGAAAGAAGATCAAGAAGATGATTCTCAAAGAATAGATTGATCAAATAAGAATTGTTAATTGAACTCATGATAAGTGGTAGAATTTTGTTCTCAAGCATGTAGCAAAGTTCTCTGGAGTAAGCACATAATAAAGATATATTTCATATTTGAAGTCTACAATACAAACAAATGCTCTTTGTTTACAAGTCAATTCATTTTTATAAAAATGGGAACTGGTTTAATAGTTTGGGCTTCTCATAATGGCTTTTCATGTTTTTAACAACTTTGCACCTTTAATGTCATTTAATGCTGAAAATCTTTTAGAAATAAGAAAATTTTGATTTAGAAAATGGATTTTACAAGTAAATTTTTATATTGTCTTCTTTACGCTGGCATTTGCATCCACATCTTTAATTGTGTGTGCACATAATCTAGTCCAATTCTGTTTAGTGGCACAAAATACAAAAAAAAAGGGATTTTGAATGAGAGCTGAGATGACCAATCTCAACATCTCATTAGTTAAGAGGGATTTACTCCTTACAAAAAAAAATGTTCAAGTTGCATTTGTATCTTATTATAAATGAAGGATAATATTTAAATAGATTTCAAGCACCCCAATATGAGCACCAACTTAAAGGACATTTTTTCAGTTACACTGGATTTAAAAACTTCCAGTTCAGTTGAATCAAAACAGAACAATAATACTTTTATAAATGTTAGATAACATATTTTTATTAAAGAAAAGAGTTTTAAAGGGTTTTATTTACAACGGTATTATTTATTATTTATGAAAATGTGTGTATAACAAAACTTTGTAACTTTGCCATTAAACTTGAAAGCAGATAGAGGCTGATATTACACAAAAATTTTTTTTAAATTAAAACTATTCTGCTTTGTTAGTTTTTCTTTTCATACTTATTGTAAAATAGGAGAAATCCTTCTACACTGAGACAATTTAAATTTTTGTCTGACTCCAATGTGTTTTTTTGGGGGGAGTTTGATTAAAATTGAATTTCAATTTTAGCAAAAATATGCTTAACCACACTTTTAATATTTTTATTACTTTTTCATTGTTCTCTCTTTTTGAATGTTGCTTTTCTTGCAAGGAAAAGTGAAGAAAAGAAGAAAAAAAAGAAACAGTCATAGAAGGGGTAGAGAAAGAAAGGAAGTAATCTTAACAAAGCAGCTGGTATCCAATCTCCATGCATTCATTATAAATCCACCTGCCTTTCTTCAAATTAATACATTAGATTCTAGAGTCAACCTCCTTGAAAAAATGTATAATGAACAGAAACAGAATTGCTTGGAAAGGCATGACTTTCCAACCTTTTAATTATGAAGAAGCCACCAGAAATGAAAACGTGACAGTTTGTGATTAAAAAT
>NC_136501.1:78448209-78453209 GCF_053919585.1 Euprymna scolopes
ATACCTGTAGAGAGCGAAGCAATTAGTGACAAGGTGGAATTAGACTGTCCTGACCAATACCGAGAAAGATTAGGAAGACTATTTTATTTAAAGCTAATAAGCGAGTGTTAACTAAGTCAGATAAGGAGTTAGGTAATACACGTACAGTAAAAATGTCAATTGACACGGGAGACCATCAACCAATAAAAATGAGGCCGTACAGAACGCCTATTTGGAAGAGAGAGTTGGTTGAGAAAGCAGTGAAGGAGATGGGAGAGGCTGGAATTATTGAGCCGTCTCAATCACCTTGGGGTTTTCCAGTAGTAGTAGTGGAGAAAAAGGATGGAGGAAATAGATTCTGTGTAGATTTTAGAGAACTTTATAAGATAACAAAATCTACTGCTCATCCCCTGCCCTTGATAGACGACATTTTAGCGATGCTAGGGAAAGCTACATGTTTTTCCTCCTTAGACTTAAGATCAGGTTGCTGGCAAGTGGCAGTAAATGAGAAGGACAAACCTAAAACGGCTTTCTGTTGTCACATGGGGTTGTTCCAGTTCTGTGTCATGCCGTTTGGGCTAGCAGGAGCTCCTGGTGTTTTTCAATCATTAATGGCAATAGTGTTGAGGGGATTTGAACATTTTGCCATGGCATATTTGGATGACATCTTAATAATCTCAAAAACCCTGGAAGAACACTTTAAACATTTACAGGCTGTGTTAGATCGTCTGAAATATCATGGCTTGAAATTGAAGATCAAAAAGTGTCAGCTTATGAGAAAAGAGACTAAATATTTAGGATTCATCAAAGACCAATCTGGAGTAAGGCCAGATACTGATAAAATAAAGATTATAAGGGCAATGCCAGAACCTCAAACAGTTAGACAAGTTAAAGCATTTATAGGAATTGTAGGTTATTACAGAAGGTTCATAGCAGGGTTCTCTAGAATAGCTATACCACTAATTAATCTAACAAAAAAATATGCAAGGTTCAATTGGACCGAGGCATGTCAGAAAGCATTCAATATGTTTAAGGCGGAGCTGACCTCCATTCCTTTATTGATTTATCCCGATTTGAACAAGCCTATGGTCTTATATACGGATGCTAGTGATACGTGTATCGGAGCTTGCTTGACTCAGCCGTGTGAAGAGGCAGAAGTTGTAATCCCAGGAATAAAGGATGAAATGCCTATCTACTTTCTCTCTCACAAGTTAACAAAGACCCAACAGAAGTGGCCTGTGATTGAAAAAGAGGCCTATGCCATCGCGTACGCTTTGCAAAAGCTGCTTTTTTATTTAGCGGGCGCGACGTTCGTAATAAAAACTGATCATCGCCCATTACAGTACTTGTTCGATGCTGAATGGAAGAATCGAAAGGTGCAATTGTTGGCTATGCAACTGAGTGGCTACGACTGTAAGATAGAATACCTGTCCGGAAAAGAGAACACGTGTGCAGATTTATTATCTAGAATTCCCGAAGCGGTAGGGGAAGAAGCTGACGCTAGTGATCAGAATCTAGTTAATGATAATAACTATAGAATCTGCATACTCAACTCTCAGCAATTGCAGAATAGGCCCTCGGAGATGGAAGATGAAATAGAGCCAGAAGAAAATGACTCTCAAGAAGACGATTCCGATAAGATTGCGTGGAAATCAAGTTAGAAGCGAGCAGGGACAAAGAGTATAGCGAACTTAAGAAATCGCAAGCAGAAGGGAAATTACCGCTTTCAAAATCGAGAAAATACCTGTTGGAAGATGATCGGGTATACTATGTAAATGGAGAAGAAAAGAGCCCAATGTTACGCTTGTATGTCCCGGATGGCCACGTGAGGGCCAGTGTAGTGCAGGTAGCGCATGACGGGTTAGGTCATGTAGGTATTGATAAGACTTACTCGCTTTTAGCGAAGAAATACTATTGGCCGGGTATGTATAAACATATCCACTCCTATGTGACGGAATGTGTCACTTACCAGAAGCGGGCTGTTAAGGGCGCTAAGACACCCCTAATGGAGACTGATATTCCATCATATCCATTTGAGAAGTGGAGCATGGATGTCTCAGGGCAATATAATAGTAGTAACAAGGGAAATAAGTATATAGTCAGCATGGTCGATTGGTTAACTAGCTGGGTAGAGGCATTCCCGGTGCAAAGGAAGGATGCACAGACCATGGCGGAGATACTTATGAATGAAATTTTCCCTAGGTATGGTGTCCCACGTATGTTAGTGGCAGACAATGGCAGAGAATTTGTAAATACCGCTATAAGGGAGGTGACGGGATATTTAGGAGTGAAACATATCACCACCTCTCCATACCACCCCCAGAGCAATGCTAAAGTAGAAAGATTCCATAGGTTTTTGGGAGATACGCTGTCGAAGTTATCAGAGGATGAAGTCGAAAATTGGGACTTGTTCTTGAATCAGGCCTTAGCAGCGCCCAGATTTTCGCATAACGATACGACTAAGTTCTCTCCATATTACCTGATGCACAGTAGAGATGTAGTGTTACCATTAGATAATCTTCTACTACCAAAAAAAAGGTATAGTGGGGAAGAAAATCATAAAAAAATGATCGAGCAGCAGCATTCTCTGTTTAGTGAAGTGTGTCGAAGGATTAACTCAGCACAGAAAAAGCGTAACAAAAGAGTCAACAATGGAAGGGTTAAGAAAACATATGGAGTTGGTTACTTTGTATACTACAAAGCACAGGTTCGAAAAGGAAAATTAGATCCTAGAGTGAAACCGTACTATAGGATAGTAAAACAAACGGGACCGGTAACATATAAAATATGGGATCAACTGACAAATAAAACGAAGAGGGTTCACGCGTCAGATATCTGCGAAGCCAATATTAGGGAGTGGAAAATGCCTAATATACAGACAGATAGACCTGTAAGGAAAGCCACTCTGATAGATCCGGAAGGAGATCGGGAAGATATGGATAGGTGGGCTGACGATGAGATAGCAGTTGGACGGGAGTTAGAGGTAGAATTTGAGGTAGAGGATACAGACGTGCTAACAGAGACAACAACTACGCCCCCAGATTCGGAAGGTTGGGAATCTGAAGATGACATTCCATTGTCAGTACGGAGAGATAGGGAAGCTGGTAAGGAGAATAGGGCTGACGAATCAGAGAGCAATACGATTCCGTCGACACAGCCCCCAGAAGTAATAGGCGACGTGATGGGAGCTAGACTTCTGAGAAGCAGCATAAACCGACCTATCAATGTTATCTCAAAACGAAGGGAAACGAAAGATAGTTATAAAGAAGATGAAGACAAAGAAAGTCCAATTAATTCTATCGTAAAGTTATTTGGGGAACGAAATTGAATAATTGAAATAAAAATGGAACAAATAATAAAAGAGCTCTACTATGTGTACTTGTAGGATGCGTCGCCTGATAGTGATGATGGTAATGATGGCTGGATGGACAGTAGCACTGCGCCACATCCACAGCACAATATTTAAGAAGACCAGCGACGTGACAATTACGCGCTCTAAGTGGATCTTGACATTCGTCATCAATCTAGGAGCGTATCGGAAGGTTCAAAGGGAACTAGAACACGAAGTTGACTTAGCGCCGGACTTAAATCGGCAATTGCAGAAAAATCAATCAAAACTTGGGACAGATTCCGATCCAGTGTTATTTGTATCACTAGGAGGACGATTAGTTAAGATGAAGCAAAGACTCCGATACGTTGGAGGATATTTCCGGGATATTGGATTATTGGCAACAGAAGGGACCCAAAAACGAGTTAGAAAGAGATCTATACTACCTGTCGTAGGTAAAGCACTACACATATTAATTGGTACAGTATCAGAAAGTTACACAGAGGCATTAAGAAAGCACATAAGCGGTTTAGAGGAAAATCAACAGAAGATAAAGCACGTCGTAGGGGAAAGTTTATCGATAATGAACGTTACTAGATATGAACTAACAGAACAGACAAAGAATTAACTGGCTATCTCGTACGGTCACAAGCCTAAACGGAAGTTTGACTTTTTTTGGCTAGAAGAATAAGTACCGTAGAGGCTGTAATTGGGCAAATACTGGAACTGCTGATGATGACAAACCAACTCGACTCATCAGTTCAGTTATGGAACATGTTAGGACACAATTAGATTTACTTTCATTAGCGCACATGTCACCGAGCATCATACCTCCCAAAGACTTAAAAACAATACTCGGGATGATTCAGTCAGACTTGCCGCATGCTTTACGCTTACCAGTAGATCCAAAGAAGAGTCTAGGGGAATATTATAAAACCTTAAGTTGTGCTACAATTATGCAAAATGATAAGATTTACGTAGTGGTTGAGTTACCTTTGTTGAGTGGAGATAGCGATTTCGAGGTGTTTAACGTAATTAACTTGCCGATAGCGTTTCCTAATAACGTCACTAGGGAGGGGGCAGTAGCAAGATACTAAGTTGAGACGGAAGTAATAGCTTTTAACGAAGCACTAGCGTGTAGCATGAATCCACTGAAAGTTTGTGCAGTAAAAAGTCCCATCTATGCAACCAACGGACACAATTTATGCGTCATTCAATTATTTCAAGGTAATGAGGAGGGAATCGATAAATACTGTGGAGCCGAGGTGTCGATGGATACACTCACCCCCCAAGCTATACATCTATCGGATTGTGTTTGGGCAGTGGCCTCAACTAGTAAGCGAAGGCTGACGAAAGTCTGCAAGGGACGGCCACAAGGTGAAGTACTTCTTCATCCACCTATGACCATTATATATCTACCTACGAGTTGTGCAGCAGTCGGCCCAACTCTGGAGATCTTGCCATCCTATAAAGTTACAGAGAAGTTTGAGCTCCGGAATGATTTTCTGTCATTAATTAAAATACTGCTTGTAAAGTGGTCGGAAGTATGGACCTCTATCACTAAGGAATTTCCAAAGATAGAAGCTCGCAAAATTCCACCTCTTCTGAGACCAGTCGGAACGATCATTATGAGTGAGTTAGTAGATGAGTTACGAACAGTGAAGAGTAATAACGAACGAGAAAAATGGTGATG